>NC_134083.1:51071101-51374131 GCF_000715075.1 Nicotiana tabacum
ATTATTTGACCCTGGTTCCACGTATTCATATGTTTCCTCGTATTTAGCCCATTTTATGGATATGCCCCGTGAGTCCTTAGTTTCATATGTACATGTATCTACTCCTGTGGGCGATACTATTATTGTGGACCACGTATATCAATCATGTGTGGTGATTATTGGGAGTCTAGAGACCCGAGTGGATCTATTGTTGCTCGGTATGGTTGACTTTGATATGATATTGGGTATGGATTGGTTATCTCCATGTCATGATGTTCTAGATTGTCATGCTAAGACGGTGACGTTGGCTATGCCGGAAATTCCGAGGGTTGAGTGGAGCGGTTCTGTAGATTATGTACCAAGTATGGTGATTTCATATTTGAAGGCTTAGCGCATGGGTTGAGAAGGGTTGCCTATCTTATTTGGCTTTTGTGAGGGATGTTAGTGCAGCGACTCCTGTCATTGATTCTGTTTCGGTGGTGTGTGGGTTTCCGGTTATGTTTGCTGCAGACCTACCGGGCATGCCGCCTGATAGGTATATTGACTTTGGTATTGATTTGGTGCTGGGCACTCAACCCATTTCTATTCCACCGTATCGAATGGCACTGACGGAGTTGAAGGAATTGAAATAACAACTTTAGGAACTCCTTGATAAGGGGGTTATTCGGCCTAGTGTGTCACCTTGTGGTGCATCGGCTCTAATTGTGAAAACGAAGGATGGTTCCATGAGAATGTGTATTGATTACTAGCAGTTGAACAAGGTCACAGTCAAGAACAAGTATCCTTTGCTTCGTATTGATTATTTATTCGACCAACTTCAGGGAGCGAGGGTGTTCTCCAAGATCGGTTTGTGGTCCAGTTATCACCAGCTTAAGATTTGGGATTCAGATATTATTAAGACAACTTTCAGGACCCGATATGGCCATTATGAGTTCTTGGTGATGTCTTTTGGGCTGACCAATGCCCCAGCAACGTTCATGCATTTGATGAACAGTGTATTCCAGCCCCATTTGGACTCATTCATCATTGTATTCATTAATGACATCCTGGTGTACTCTCGTAGCCAGGAGGAGCACGCTTAACATTTGAGGATTATATTATAGATATTGAGAGAGGAGAAGCTTTATGCAAAGTTCTCCAAATGTGAGTTTTGGCTCAGTTCAGTAGAATTCTTGGGGCACATGGTGTCCAGTGAGGGTATTCAGGTGGTTCAAAAGAAGATAGAGGCGGTGCAGAGTTGGCTCAGACTGTCCTCAGCCATGGAGATTATGAGCTTTCTTGGTTTGGCGGGTTATTACCGTCGCTTTGTGGAGGGATTTTCATCTATTGCATCGCCCTTGACCAAATTGAATGTGAGGAGAGCTTTCAGAAGCTCAAGACTGCTTTGACCACAGCTTCAGTGTTAGTTCTGCCATCAACTTCAGGTTCTTACACCATTTATTATGATGCCTCGAGGATAGGCATTGGTTGTGTTTTGATGAAGGAGGGTAGGGTAATTTCCTATGCCTCGCGCCAATTGAAGACCCATGAGAAGAAATGTCCTGTCCATGATCTTGAGTTAGCAGCCATTGTTCACTCCTTGAAGATTTGGCATCATTATTTGTATGTGGTTCATTATGAGATCTATATTGGTCAACGGAGTCTACAGTATTTGTTAAAGTAGAAGGATCTTAATTTGCGTCAGCGGAGATGGTTGGATCTTCTTAAGGACTATGATATCACTATTTTGTACCATCCGGGGAATGCCAATGTGGTGGCCGATGCTTTGAGTAACCGGGCAGAGAGTTTGGGGTGTTTAGCATATTTTCCAGCAACAGAGAGACCTTTGACATTGGATGTTCAGGCCTTAGTAGGCCACCTTATCAGATTGGATATTTTAGAGCCTAGTCGGGTATTAGCTTGTGTGGTCTCCAGGTCTTCTCTTTATGACCGTATCAGGGAGCATCAGTATGATGACTCCCACTTGCTCGTTCTGCAGGACAGGGTTCAGAGAGGTGATGCTAGGGATGTGACTATTTGTGATGATGGCGTGCTGAGAATGCAGGGCCGGATATGTGTGCCTAATGTAGATGGGCTTTGAGAGTTTTTTTTAGGAGGCCCACAGCTCGCGGTATTCCATCCATCCGGATGCCACGAAGATGTACCAGGATTTGAAGCAGTACTATTAGTAGAGGCGGATGAAGAAGGATATAGTTAGGTTTGTGGCTCGGTGTCTCAACTGTCAGCAGGTTATGTATGAGCATCAGAGACCGGGTGGCTTGCTTAAGAGATTAGATATCCCTGAGTGGAAGTGGGAGCGGATCACCATGGACTTTGTAGTTGGGCTCCCACGAACTTCAAAGAAGTTCGACGCTATTTGGGTTATTATGGATCGGCTGACCCAGTCCGCGCACTTCATTCCAGTTGGTACTACTTACTCTTTAGAGCAGTTGGCTGAGATTTACATCCGAGAGATCGTTCGCCTGCATGGTGTCCCAGTTTCCATCATTTCAGATAGGGATAATCAGTTCACATCACAGTTTTGGAGGGTCGTGCAGCGAGAGTTGGGTACTCAGGTTGAGTTGAGCACAGATTTTCACCCTCAAACGGACAGGCAGTCCGAGCGCACTATATAGATATTGGAGATCATGTTGCGTGCTTGTGTCATTGACTTTGGGGGTTCATGGGACCAGTTTCTGCCACTCGCAGAGTTTGCATATAACAACAGTTATCAGTCGAGTATTCAGATGGCTCCGTACGAGGCTTTATATGGGAGGAGACGTAGATCTCTGGTTGGATGGTTTGGTCCAGGACGCATTAGATAAGGTGAAATTAATTCAGGAGCGGCTTCGCACAGTGCAGTCTAGGAAGAAGAGCTACGCGGACATGAAGGTCCGTGATGTGTATTTTATAGTTAGGGAGAAGGTCTTGTTGAAGGTATCACCCATGAAGGGTGTTATGAGGTTTGGGAAGAAGGGAAATTTGAGCCCCCGGTTTATTGGGCCTTTTTAGTTGCTTCAGAGGATAGGAGAGGTGGCTTATAAGCTTTCCTTGCCACCCAGCTTGTCGAGTGTGCATCTAGTGTTTCATGTTTCCATGCTCCGGAAGTATATTGGAGATCCGTCCCATGTTTTGGATTTTAGCACGGTTCAGTTGGAGGGTGATATGACTTATGATGTGGAGCCAGTGGCTATTTTGGATCGGCAGGTTTGAAGGTTGAGGTCAAAGGATATAGCTTCAGTGAAGGTGCAATGGAGAGGTCAGCCCATGGAGGAGGCTACCTGGGAGACCGAGCGGGAGATGCAGAGTAGATATCCATGCCTATTCGAGACTCCAGGTATGTTTCTAGACCCGTTCGAGGACAAACAGATGTTTAAGAGGGGTAGGATGTAACGACCCGGCCGGTCGTTTCGAGAGTTATAGCCCCGTTTTCCCCATTTCTACTTCTTTCTGTGTTATTCAAGTATATTATGTTTTATCGGGTTAGTTGGTTCGGGAACAGAGTGGTTTCAGAGTGAATTGAGACACTTAGTCTCTTAAGTAGAAACTTAAGTTGGAAAAGTCAACTGGTTATTGACCTATGTGTAAACGATCTCGAATTTTAATTCTGATGGTTCTATTAGCCTGGGCGCATAAGTGAGTTGCGCAGGTGCAAAAAAATGGTCGCAGGTGTGAAAAACCTTGGCATAAACTATAAATAGAACCCTTCGTGAGTTTGGTGCGAGAAAATGGCCGCAGGTGCGAAAATACTGGGCATAAACCATAAATAGAACCCTTTGCGATTTTGGTACATTCTTCACCATTTCTATTCGATTTTTGGAGCTTTTGGGAGAGATTTGAAGAGGGAATCAAGGGGGTTTTGTTGAGGTAAGTCACTTGAGCCCTAATACTTGTATATATGGTGATTTTCCATTGTTTAATCATGGTTATTAGTGAAAATGAGGGGTTAGGACTTGGAATATTTGGAGAGTAATTTAAGGATTTGAAGGACCAATTGATGTCGGATAGTGATGAATTTGGTATGGTTATACTCGTGAGTGAATGAGCTTTCTAGTTTTGTAAATTTTGTGGAATTTCGAGATGTGGGCCCGTGGGCCGGGTTTGAGCGAATTTCGGGTTTTGGTCTAATTTTGAAGCTTTTCTTGTGGAATTCATTCCATTAGTGTATATTGATGGTATTGTACTGATTGTGAATAGATTTAGAGCATTTGGAGGCCAAGTACATAGGAAAGAGCATTGCGGGGCAGAGATTTGACCGGTTTGAGGTAAGTAACGAATGTAAATCTAGTCCTGAGGGTATGAAACCCCGGATTTTGTATCATTCTACTATTTTTAGTAATGCACATACTAGGTGACGGGCGTGTGGGCGTGCACTATTGGGGATTTGTGACTTGGTCCGTCCCATAGCAATTGTAAAGTTGCATACTTTGTTGAAACCATATGATACTTATATGTTTTAGAAAGAATTTCTGTAAATTGGGCTGAATGCCATGTTTGGGCCTTGCGCTAATCCTATTTAGACCCTTAGGGGCTGTTTCTTACCATCCTCTCATTGTTTTCGATTAAAAATCTATACTCAGTCATCTTTATACTTGTTTACCGCATAACTCAGTTTTATGGCTCTATTTTGATTCATACAAATATTTTGGGTCGAATGCCCTGTTTTACTGAAATGCCCGCGTGGCTTGAGAGGTTTATGACTGAGTGAGGCCGAGGGCCTGATTTGTGAGAATGAGTGTGGATCGGAGCTTCCCGCCTGCAGCATAGTTTATTATTATGGTACGTGAGTTGTCCTTGCAGCACGTGAGTTGTCCGTGCAGATTATAGCGTTTGGGCTGAAGGAGCCCCTCCAGAGTTTGTACATACCCCAGTGAGCGCAGGTACCTACTGATTGTGAGTGTCGAGTGCTGAGTGCTGAGTTACCGGGAGGCATGAGTGATTGTGCGGTATGCCCGAGTGGCAGGAGTGATTGTGAGGTATGCCCGAGTGGCAAGATTGATATTGAGGTATGCCCGAGTGGCAGGAGTGACTGTGAGGTTTGCCCGAGGGGCTATATATGAGTGATGTTTTGCCCGAGGGGCTGTGTATGATTTCATCATTTTTTTCTCACCTTTGCATTGATCCTTTATTTGAAAAACTATTGGAAAAATATCTTCAAACGATTTTTACTGGAACCGGGTTTAAACGATATGATTTGATTCAAACAATGATTTTTAAAGCCTATTGTACTTTACTGAGATTTCCTGATATGAACGTTATATGCTTTATTGCTCGTCACTACTGCTCAGTCTTTATTTATTGTTATTACTTACTGAGTTGGCGTACTCACGTTACTCCCTACACCTTGTATGCAGATTCAGGTGTAGCTGGACACGGTAGCCGTTATTGAGTGTTCTGGTTGTAGATTTTTCTTGGAGATAGCAAGGTAGCTGTTTGGCGATCGCAGCCCCTGCTCTTCTCCCTCTTATTTTCCTATAGTTGTATTTAGCTATTTTCCAGGCTGAGTTAGCCTTGATGTTGTTAGACATATTGTAGTAGATGCTCATGACTAGTGACACCCTGATGTCGGGCTTTTCCTTTTCCGCAGTTCTGTTTTCTTTGATTTGAACTCCTTAAATGAAGGTTTTATGTTAAATAGTATTGAAATTATCTTTGAAATGAAATTATCGGTTTGTTTGGAAATAAGTCGGCTTGCCTAGTTCTATGATAGGCACCATCACGACAGATTATGTTTTTGGGTCATGACACCAACATCCTAGAGATGTCTAATAATGTTACCTATCCCTCATGAAACCATGTGGCCACACAACTAGAACAAAAGAGTAAGTTGAATCCACACACTTAAATCAAATGCTCAAATATATTTTAAAGGCTCATATATATCAAAGAAAATCTCTCACTCTCACAAAAGAAGTCACATGTATGCAATTGGCACTATAGGCTTGCCCTTAATGTAAATCTCTACTAATGTAGGCTCACTCTGTCGAAAATTAATTTGGAATTTTTTTATGGCTGTAATGTGGGCTAAGGGACTGGCAGGATATATTTAGGAATAGTGTCTAACCCGCCTAAGCACTTTAACACCGCACATAATCAACTGTAAGTGCAAATTCTTCAATCACAATTTTAATTTCACAACTAAAATCGTCCCAAACAATGTTCTCTCTTTCTTTAGGCATTACTTTAATCCATACCCACTAGCAAGAACAAGACAACAATTTATTCACCTATATTTTTCCTTCTCTTTTTTCAGATTTGTTTTCTTTTTCAATTTCTGCTAGTGGTGTATTATTTACAAAATAAGTGCACCCTTCTTTCTTTTATTGGTTCCACTCGAAAGCGACCCAAATTCCCTCCTTACTTATTTTAGCGCTTATCTTACGATTAAAGTGCTTTAAGAGGTAAAAGGATAAAAAAAACGTCAATTAAGAATAAAAAAAGGTATAAGCTTGTAATTTGGGTGCCAAATAAACGTCTATAGGATCAAAAGGGTTAAATAGGGATAGATTTTATTTGTGCTAGCGATAACACTCGAAAATATCAAATAAAACCTAAAATCATTTTTCAAACCGAGCATCACCTTAAATTTCGCTTTAACTCACATGCCAGGCAAGATCTAGACACAAGTACAATACATAGACAACACAAAAACCTCACCACACATGGCACATGACTCACTAAGGACAGTTTCATTCCGACTCTCAAACTAATGCAAGTATTCACAGAGCCACAAGATATTAAGCATTCAGCACAGAGTGAACATAAATCAAGAAAATGAGATATAGGCGTCACAAAACATGCTATCCAGTATATAAAGGCATCAATATCAGCTTCAAAATATAGTGAAGATACTACACATGCCAAAGCCTAAATATGTTACTATCAAACAAGTCAAGGTGCCTAGGAATCTCATCTTTCTTCCTCCATTTATTCCCTCAATTCTTAATCTAATCTAAAAGAAACAAAATAAAAGGAAAAACTACTACCCGGTTCAAACTACATCCCATGGAAATGAACCGATGCACAAAGAAAAATTACAGGGGATTATTACTACGTAAAAAAATTAAATAATAAAAAGTCATATTTTTGGATTTTTTGTTTAGAATTTAATCCTTCAAGAAAACTGTCTAGGAGATCCATTGTCGGAAAAGTCTAATTTTTCTACCTTTTTTTATTTTTTTGATTTTTCTTATTTTCTACATTTAAAATAAATAATTAAGCTACTAAAATACTACACAACTACGAAAACAAAAATAAGAAGCTAAAATCAAAATAAGAAATTAACATTTTCTAATATACTACTACTAATTATCTAGAGGAATTCTCCCACCCCACACTTTAAAGAGTGCAGTGTCTGCAATGCACAAATAAAGCAAAACCATAACGAGGATTGACAAGAAACTCCCTGAAAGGTCAAAGGCCGAAGCAATCACGCTCGAGGTACTCAGACTTTCCCCAGGCATGGTCATTTGTGTGGGCACCCCACACTTAGTTCTCACCATCTTGCTCGCTTTTTCACTCTTCAAATGACTTTGCTTCCTATGCTTATAATCCTACAAATCAAAAATAGACACTATAAAAATAAAAGAAAGTAGTAAAGCTAGGTTGCCTCCCAACAAGTGCCTGATTTAACGTCGCGACACGATTTGAACCACTTTTTCCTCCACCTCGAACTTATGAATTGTACCCCTAACATGGCATCCAGTCTGTGGCTATGCTCCTTCGGTGGGGCTACAAAGAAAACCATGTCAAGCAATAAAGTTTCGCTGTACACCTCTTGACCTTTAGATGAGGAATGTACTTTTTTCTTTTTGGCACAACAAATTCAAGAACATAAGCACCTCGTTCCTCATCCATTGGCTCCTCCAAAGGCTCAGATGACTCGATTTCCATGTCATCATCCAAACACAATGTTGAAAAATGCATGGAATGAGGACCAGTACGCCCAAAATCTAGAATTGCATCACTATTTACATCCTCATATGTACACAGACTAGAGTCTTCACATATAATATTATCTACTTCCTCACATGACTCTAGAATTCTTTCCTCAACATGGACATCATTAATAAAAGTACGGTTGAATGATTGACTCTCCACTTTTAGCTCCTCAATTTGGCGTATATGCTCTTTTTCAGTTTCACACAACTCAGACGCATGAACCTTTGCGTTCAATTGAGCTTCCAAGTCGTGAATAGCAGTACCAAGTTTTTCGATCTCTTGTACCAGTTCAACTCTTCCTTCTATTAAGTCTTTAGCCTCATCTGTAATTTTCTCACATTGAGAGTCATGTATTTCTAACTTTTCAGCTTGTTCTACCAGCCAAGTTTGACTCAAAATCTCCTCTTTTTCAAAATATTCTTCTTGATGGTACTCGCTTTCTTCATTTAATTCTTCCATATTGGCCTTCATTCTTGTGATTTCTGCCCTCATTCTTTTCATATCTTTTTTGAGTTCATCATGTTGCTCTGCTACTTGCCTCAAAATATCCCTAATATATGCATCATGTTCCATATCATGTACTTCATTGCCCCTATCAAACTCACAAACACTGTTAGAAAGATCATAATAACGACTTAGAGAAGGATGAAAAGAATTAAGACAACCATCCCAATGACCATCTTAACCACCACATATATTACAAATATTCCACTCAAAGGATTGAGATTTTGTGCACAACTCGCTCCTGCGAATATTCTGACAATATTTCCACCAATGGGGTCCTCCAAAATATGGACAAGAATCATCAAAGTAAGAATAATAATCATTCAAATAATTTTCATTCCAAGATGCCATGTGGAAATAAGAAAAGAAAATGCTAACTAAATAAGAAAATTAAAAACTTGAACAAAAATCAACTAAAAGCTAAACTTAGATAAGCAAACAATAACTAAGTCCCACGCAACGACACCAAATACTTGGTGGTTCCCCAAGTACACGCAAGTATACGTGGCCGTCAAGTAATAAAGTGACTCGTAAGTCGGATGTCGAACCCACAGAGACTTAGATCAATCGTCAACTAAGAAAACTAAAATCAGTTAATTGTCCAAGATGATCAAACGTTTAATTTTTCTGTTACAACTACTATTACAAAATTTAAACACGTAACCAAGGGAGATATAGATACCAGGGTTGTGGTCGGTTTATCAATCCTATTAAGTTCAATAATCACACTCGTTAAACCAGAATATCTATGATTTCTAGTTGAACGGATTGTTTATATAAAGAGCATGTTCCCACAATACTATCCATCTATCCATAATATATTAACCTTATATTCCTATGGCCTTGAATCTATCATGAACGAATATAATGCGGTATTAAACTAAGCAAGGTTGTTAGGTATATTCCTATCCTAACTGCGAAATCATTCCCCAAGCCACGGGTTCAGAAACAAGCTCTCTCTAATTCTACTCTAATCTAAACACGATTTTCCCAAGCATAGCATAGATAGTAAATAGAACTCAACTGCTGGTCAAACAATTAAGCAATTACGCACATAATTAGAGAAACAACCAAAGATGATAATTCATGACAACCACAACCCTAGAATGTAATGACCCAACCGGTCATTTTAACTTTTAGAAACCTGTTTCCTAAAATAAAACTCCCCGAATGTGCTTTTATTGATTTATGACTTGCAGGGATGGTTGGTTCGGGATTTAGAAGTGTATGGGTTGAAATCGGAAAACTTGGTTCCTTTTGAGAAAATAACCCTGGAATTGGGATTTTACGATTCCAATAGGTTCGTATGATAATTTTGGACTTGGGCGTATGTCCGAATCGGGTTTTGGATAACCCGGGAGCATGTTGACGCTTAATAGTAAAATTCAACTATTTGAAGGTTTAAAATTCTTTAAATTTGTTTTGGAGTACTTTTTTGAGTAATTGAAGTCCGTTTGGAATTTCGATTTTGGGAATAGTTCCATATAGTGATTTAAGACTTACACGCAAAATTTTGTGTCATTCCGAGTAGTTTAAGTATATTTCAGCGCATTGGAAATAAATTGAAGAACCTGAAATTCTTAAGTTTAAATCAATTTGGTCCAGGGTATGATTCTTAGATTTGATGTTGTTTTACGCATTCCGAGAGTTCGAGCGAGTCCGTTTTATGAATTCAAACCTGTTTGTATGTTCGGGAAGAGCCTCTGGGGTCCCGAGTGTTAACCGAACGAGGCTCAGACCAATTTTGGGAAATTGAGCAAGGACTGAAGCTCCCAGTTATTGTAATAATCGCACTTGCGCTTGGACAGCCGCAGGTGCGAGCCACCAATCGCAGGTGTGAACGAGAGGAATTTTAACCACGAAAATGAGATTGTAACCACGAAAATGGTTATGGAATTGGATAGAAATTATATATTTGAGTTATTGAGATTATGAATGATGTTTTCATCCGAAAATTGCCGGAATCCGGGCACATGGGCTCGGGGTGAATTTTAGGAATTTTACCATTTTGGATAGGGTAATTTATTTAATAGATGAACTTCGAGTTATTGAGCATATATTAATTATTTTGTATAATATTTGGATAGCTTCGGATTTTTTGGTGCCGAATCGAGAATTTTACGCGACGCAGTAATCGGAAAGTGGACTTTGAGACAAGGTAAGTCTCTTGTCTAATCTTGTGAGGGTGAAATTATCCCATAGGGATTAAATTAAATAATTATTGCTAATTACGGGGGCTACGTACGCACGAGGTAACGAGAGTCCGTGCGTAGCTACTATTAATGCTAAAGTCCGGGTAGTTTAGGACTCAAAGCATGAATTACTTGTATAAATTGTATTCTTTATTAATTAAATTATTTGATGTATATATTGTGAATTGTTATGCAAGGTAGCAAAAGATTAAATTCTCATATGATTAATTTTTGTTTAGATTAATTAATTGTCGAAATAAATTGTTATCCTCTCGAATATATTTTACAATAAATACTCTTATTTTGGAGGTACATAGAAAATGTCCTCTTTTCTTGTGGATCGGGCCAAACGCCTCGGCAGGATAGATGCATCTATGGATCGTGCCGCACATCCCTCGGCAGTGTACACGACACTCTGGATCGGACCGTACGTCCTCGGCAGAAATTGTGCTTAATAATAATAATAAATACACGATACTTTGATAGTTTATTGCAGCTTGTGAAGCTAATTGATAAATTAGAAATTACTAGACTTGAAGGAATTTAATTAATACATTTAGAATTGTTGCATTTGGAAGAATTGGATTATTTCTGCTGATTTAGAAAAATTATTGTTAATTCTATGGGACATGCTGAATTTAATAAATTCTATTTCATCCTATTTATTATTTTTAACCCTTAGTAAGTGTCAAAGTCGACTATCACGTCTCTACCACTTTGAGATTAGGCTTGATAATTACTGGGTACACGTTGTTTACGTACTCATACTACACTTGCTGCACTTTTTGTGCAGGATCTGAGACAGGTACTTGTGGAGCACCTATCATCGCATATCCTCAATATTCGGAGGCATAGTGGTGAGCTGCCTTTATGAGCCGTTCTGCAGCTACCAGTGACTCTCCTTGTATTTTTTTTTCATTCTGTCTATTTTCATTTAGACAGAATTTTGGGAGTTTTGTATAATCTACTAGATGCTCATACACTTGTGACACCAGGTCTTGGCACACACACATTGGTAGAATTTGATGATTTATTATTTTTTTTGTAAATCTAATCGATATATGTTTAATTTTTTAGTTGGCTTGCCTAGAAGTACTGTGGGGTGCCATCACGACCTTTAGGTGAAATTGGGTCGTGACAACATGGTATTAGAGCACTAGATTCACGTAGGTCTCACTAGTTATGAGAAGGCCTAATAGAGTCTTGCAAATAGGTACAGAGACGTCTGTACTTATCTTCGAGAGGATATATGGTGTTAGGAAACTATATCTTCGAGAGACGTCTGTACTCTCTCACAGATGGTGAGAACATGCTCGAATGAGGTTCCAGACCAGGGAAGAGCTACTTCCCCAGTTGCTAGAGGCCGAGGTAGAGGCCCGGGGAGAGCTCCAGCCCGTGGTAGAGGTAGAGGACGTCCCAGGACTGTTCTAGTTATTCCAATAGTGGGTCCAGTAGAGGATTCCATTATTGAGGAGCAGGGTGAAATACCTGTGGCAGAGCCAGCTCCGGTGGATTTCACATCTACACCAGGATTTCAGGATGTTATGGGTCATATGCTGCGATTCATGGACATTATGACTCAAGCCGGTTTATTTTCGGTAGACCCATCCACATCTCAGGTGGGCGGGGGAGAACAGAACCCTACCGCAGAAGCTCATGGACATGCAACTACTGTATATTAGACCCAGGGTGCACTACCCGTGGGTGGAGCCCAGCCAGTGGTAGCAGCTATACCTGATCCCAGGCCAGCTGCAGCCGCTGATCCGTAGAAACTATTGGATAGATGGACTAGACTACATCCTCATGTCCTTGGGGGTGAGCGACGTGAGGATCCACAAGACTTCATTGATCGGTGCAGGGACAGACTGCACAACATGAGGATACTAGAATCTCATGGGGTCGACTTTGCTACTTTTTAGCTAGAGGGCAGGGCCCGTAGATGGTGGCAGTCTTATGTTCTTGGCAGACCAGCAGATTCTCCTCCCATGACTTGGGATAGGTTCACCCGTATCTTCCTGGACAGGTATATTCCACCCTCCCAGAGGGAAGAGTTATTGTTTCAGTTTGAGCAGCTCTAGTAGGGTCAGATGTCAGTGACTGATTATGAGGCGAGTTCTCTGAGTTATCTTGCCATGCACTTATGATACTCCCTACTGAGGCAGAGAGAGTGCAGAGGTTTGTAGCTGGTTTACATACTGGCATTCAAGCCACTATGGCTCCGGAGGTTAAGATGGGTATTTCTTATGAGCTAGTCATAGAGATAGCCCGGAGGATTAAGGGTGTACGTCAGCGGAGCCGAGAGCAGTTTATGAGAGATAAGCAGTTCAGGTATTCTAGAGAGTTCAGAGGTGCTCTGTCTGAGGGCAGAGGTCAGTTCGTGAGAGGACAGTCTAGCAGGCCCCCATATCCAGCACCACCGCCTCCTCGAGGTGCTCTAGTACGACCTTATTACAGTGCTATACCAGAGAGTTCTTATCTCTCACCGGCTATTCAGGGCTCTTCCAGTGGGTATTCTGGTTCACAGGGTCAGACTTCTAGTTAGCGGTTTATTGCACTGCAAAGTTGTTACGAGTGCGGGGATCCCAGCCACATACGGAGATTTTGCCCCAGGCTTCGGGGTAAGCTAGTGCAACAGGGTCAGCAGCCTATGATTACTAGACCAGTTGCTCCACCATTTGTCCGACCACCTTGAGGTAGAGGACAGGTGGGTAGAGGTCGTCCTAGAGGTGGAGTTCAGCCAGGTGGAGGCCAGCCAGTTGGCACTCCAACTCGATTCTAGACTTTTCCGGCCAGACCAGATGTAGAGGCCTCAAATGTCGTGATTGCAGGTATTATTTCTGTTTGCGGCAAAGATGCCTCGATATTATTTGATCCGAATTCTACGTATTCATATGTGTCATCTCTATTCGCTCTATTCCTGGGCATTGCTTGTGAGTCCTTGAGTACTCCTGTTTATGTGTCCACTCCTGTAGGAGATTCTGTTATTGTGAACTGGATCTACCGATCTTGTATTATTACATTCTATGGTTATGAAATTAGAGTAGATCTCTTATTGCTCGAGATAATCGAATTTGAAATTATTCTGGGTATAGACTGGTTATCTCCATATCATGCTGTTCTAGATTGTCATGCGAAGATTGTTACCTTGGCTATTCTATCTTTGCCTAGGCTAGAGTGGAATGGTTCTTCTGTTAGTTTATTTAATCGGGTTATTTCTTTTATAAAGGCTCAACACATGGTTGAGAAGGGTTGTTTAGCTTATCTAGCCTATGTTCGGGATACTACTATAGAGACTTCGGCTATTGATTCAGTGCCTGTAGTTAGGGAGTTCTCCGATGTATTTCTTTCAGATCTTCCAGGTATGCCACTTGATCGTGATATTGATTTCTGTATTGACTTGGCTCCAGATACCCAACCTATATCTATCCCACCATATCGCATGGCTCCGAAAGAATTGAAAGAATTAAAAGAACAACTTGAAGAGTTACTAGCCAAAGGGTTCATCAGACCGAGTGTATCGCCTTGGGGTGTACCGGTATTATTTGTGAAGAAGAAGGATGGAACAATGAGGATGTGTATTGATTATTGCCAATTGAACAAAGTCACTATAAAGAACAAGTACCCGTTGTCACGTATTGATGATCTATTTGACCAGTTGCAGGGTGCTAGGGTGTTTTCTAAGTTTGACTTGAGGTCGGGTTATCATCAGTTGAAGATTCGGGATTCGGATGTTCCGAAGACTGCTTTTCGAAGTAGATATGGTCATTATGAGTTTCTGGTGATGTCTTTCGGTTTAACTAATGCCCCGGCATCATTCATGGATTTGATGAACATGGTATTCGGGCCATATATTGATTCATTTGCCATTGTCTTTATTGATGACATTTTGATCTACTTACACAGTAAGGAGGAGCATGAGCAGCATATGCGAGTAGTGCTTCAGACATTGCGGGAATAAAAGCTATATGCTAAGTTCTCCAAATGTGAGTTCTGGCCAGAGTCTGTAGCATTTTTGGGGGCATATTATATCGGGTGAGGGTATTAAGGTTGATCCCAAGAAGATTGAGGCAGTTTAGAATTGGCATCGTCCCACTTCAGCAATGGAGATCAGGAGTTTTTTGGTTTAGCAGGTTTTTATCGTCGATTCGTGGAAGGTTTTTCATCTATTGCAGCGCCTTTGACCAAATTAACTTAGAAAGGTTCTTCGTTCTGATGGTCCGATGATTATGAGGTGAGCTTTCAGAAGCTCAAGACAACATTGACTACCACACCAGTGTTAGTGTTGCCTTCCGGTTTGAGGATGTATACAGTGTATTGTGACGCTTCACGCGTTGGTTTGGGTTGTGTATTGATGCAGGAAAAGCGAGTTAATGCATATGCTTCATGTCAGCTGAAGCCCCAGGAGAATAATTATCCAGTACATGATTTGGAGTTAGCTACGATTGTTCATGCTCTTAAGATTTGGAGGCATTATCTTTATGGGGTGTCCCGTGAAGTTTATACTGAACATCGCAGTTTGCAGCATTTGTTCAAGCAGAGGGACCTAAATTTGAGGCAGCGCAGATGGCTGGAGTTGTTAAAAGATTATGATAGTACTATCATGTATCATCCAGGCAAAGCAAATGTGGTTGCAGACGCCTTGAATAGGAAGGCGGAGAGTATGGGTAGTTTGGCTTTCATTTCAGCAAAGGAAAGGCCATTAACTTGGGATATTCATTCCTTGGCTAACATACTTGTACGGCTAGATATTTCAGAGCCCAGCCGAGTTCTTGCATTTGTTGTGGCCCAGTCTTCACTATTTGAGAAGATCAAGGCTCGCCAGTATGATAATCCACACTTGATGGTTCTTCGAGAAACGGTACTACAAGGTGATGCCAAGGAAGTTACTATTTGTGCGGATGGTGTTCTGTGACTCCAGGGGTCATCTATGTGTTCCTACTATAGATGAACTGAGGAAAAAGATCCTAGATGAGGCACATAGTTCCAGGTATTCTATTCATCCGGGTGCCATGAAGATGTATCATGATCTAAGGCAGCATTATTGGTGGCGGCGAATGAAAAAGGAAATAGTTGAGTATGTAGCTAGGTGTCTGAATTGTCAGCAGGTTAAATATGAGCACCAGAGGCCAGGTTGCCTACTTCAGCAGATGACTATACCAGAATGGAAATGGGAACGTATCACTATGGACTTTGTAGTTGGGTTGTCGCGGACCTTGCGGAAGCTTGATGTAGTTTGGGTCATTGTTGACAGATTGACCAAGTCGACACATTTTATTCCTTTTGTGACTACGTATACTTCATAGAGGTTGGCCCAGATTTATATTAAGGAGATAGTTCGGTTGCATGGTGTGCCAATTTCCATCATATAGGATAGAGGCCCTCAGTTTACTTCACATTCTGGAGAGCAGTGCAAAGTGAATTGGGGACCCGTGTAGAGGTCAACATAGCCTTTCATCTGTAGACCGATGGGAAGATAGAGCGGACAATTCAGATTTTGGAGGATATGCTCAGGGCATGTGTGATTGTCTTTGGAGGTCAGTGGGTTCATTCTTGCCTTTGGCTGAGTTTTCTTATAATAACAATTAACAATCTAGCATCGAGATGGCTCCGTTTGCGGCTTTATATGGTCGGCGATGTCGTTCGCCCATCGGGTGTTTGATCCCGGTAAGGCTAAGTTATATGGTACTGATTTGGTGAAGGATACCTTTGAAAAGGTAAAGTTGATTCAGGAGCGACTTCGTATAGCACAGTACAGACAGAAGAGTTATGCGGATCATAAAGCGCGTGATTTATCATTTATGATAGGTGAAAAAGTTCTCTTGAAAGTTTCACCAATGAAGGGAATCATGAGATTTGGGAAAAGGGGGAAATTGAGCCCAAGGTTTATAGGCTCATTTGAGGTGTTGAGACGAGTTGGGGAGGTGGCTTATGAGCTTGCATTGCCTCCCAGTCTAACGAGAGGTCATCCGGTTTTCCATGTATCTATGCTCCAAAAGTATCATGCCGACATGTCACATGTGTTGGACTTCAGCACAGTTCAGCTAGATAAGAGTTTGAGTTATGAAAAGGAGCCATTTTCCATTATGGATAAACAGGTTCGCCAGTTGAGGTCCAAGAGGATTTCTGCAGTAAAGGTCCGGTGGAGGGGTCAACCAATCGAGGAAGCGACTTGGGAGGTCGAGGAGGACATGCAGAGCAAGTATCGATATTTATTTAGCACTCCAGGTATTATTCTAACCCGTTCGAGGACGAAAGTTTGTTTAAGAGGTAGAGAATGTAATGACCCAACTGGTCATTTTAACTTTTAGAAACCCATTCCCTAAAATAAAACTCCCTGAACGTGCTTTTATTGATTTATGACTCGCGGGGATGGTTGGTTCGGGATTTGGAAGTGTCTGGGTTGAAATCGAAACACTTGGTTCCTTAATGTGATGACCCAAAAGATCATCTTATGTTTTAGAACTCGAATCTGCGCTCTTAAGCCTTAAAATTTTCATTTTTACCCTCCTCGATTTGCGTGCGCAGTCCGGGCAGGATTCCAGAAAGATTTTATGTTGAAAATTAATGAAAATAAGAATTTTTTCCTTAAAAGTTGATTTTAGTTGACTTCGATCATTTTTTTGGTAAACGGGCCTGGATCCGTATTTTGATGGTCCCGGTAGGTCCGTAACAAATTATGGAACCTGGGCATATAACCGAAATCGAATTCGGAGTTCTGAATTTTTGATGAAAATTAAAAGTGTGAAAATTAATTATTTTCAAGAATTAATTGATATTTGGCATTGTTAGTATCGGGTCCGTATTATGGTTACGGAGCCCAGTACAGGTTCATTATGATATTTAAGACTTGTCTGTGAAATTAGGTGAGAAACGGAGTTGATATGACGTGATTTAGACGTCCACTTGAGAAGATATGGATTTTAAAGTGTTCTTGAGAATCTCATTTGATTTGGTGCTAAATTCGTAGTTCTAGGTGTTATTTTGGCGATTTGATCACGCGAACAAGTTCGTATGATGTTTTCAGATTTGTGTGCATGTTTGGTTTGGAGCCCCAAGGGCTCGGGTGAGTTTCGGATAGGCTATAAGGTGATTTACACTTAGAAAATCTGAGATTTTGCTGCAGCAGTTGTTCTGATGTGCCTTTTTTCGCATTTGCGTAGGTAGTGTCGTGAACATGAAAGGTAAAATGGGGCAGGGGAATTTCCTTCTTCGCGAACGCGAAGGACAGGTCGCGAACGCGAAGCCTTAGGGGTGCTACCCTTCGCGAACGCGATCTGTCTCACGTGAATGCGATAGTTCAACTGACCTGGGGGAGGGGGGTCATGTTCTTGTACGCGAACGCGTCCACATGGTCATGAATGCGAAGGCTTGGGGGGAGCTGCCTTACGTGAACACGTAGAAAGACTCGCGATCGCGAAGGCCTTAGGCTGCTGTGCATCGCGATCGCGACAGGCCTCTGGCAAACACTATGAAGGCATGTCCACTGACTTAAAACAGACTCCAAACACGGGTTTGAACCATTTCTTCAACATTTTTCAAGAACCAAACGGGTAGAGGCGATTTCCAAGAGTCATTTTCTTCCCCAAATTGCTGGTAAGTGATTCTAAACCATTTTCTTTCAATTACCCATTACATTTCTTGAATTTGCAACCTAAAATCTAGAGTTTTCATGGTAGAATTAGGGGTTAGGGTAGAAACTAGGGATTTCGGGAATTTGGGGATTTAGACCATAATTTGAGGTCGGATTCCACAACCAATTATATATTCGGGCTCAGGGTGAATGGATTTTGGTCCGAACCTTGGGTTTTGACCAAGCAGGCCTGGGGTCGAATTTTGACTTTTTGGAGGAAAATTTAGGAAATCTCTATTTATGCAATGTAATTGATTCCTTTAGCAATATTTGATACTATTGAGTCATTTTTGAATAGATACGAGTGGGTTGGAGTTGAATTTCAAAGGAAAAGTTGTGATTGAGAATTAAGTGGCATTTGGAGCGAGGTAAGTGTCATGTCTAACTTTGGCTTGAGGGAATAGGTATTGTGTGAGTAATTGCTACGTGTTTTGTTGTTGAATACGATGTATAGTTGAGGTGACGAGCATCTATACATTGTGGTTGAGTCATAGCATGCGAGTGAAATTCCATTTTCTTGCAAATTTGTAGTCTTAAATCTTGTTATCCATGCTTACTGTTGTTGTTGAAATGTTGGGAGACTTGTACCCGGTTCCACCAAGGTCAATAAAATTGTGAAAGTAATCATGGATGAAATATTGATTCCTTTTGAAACTTCTCTCTATCCGTTGTTATTGATTCTATGAATTGTGAGGAAGAGTGTAACGCACGAAGGGTGATGTCGTGCATGATTTATCTATATTGTGAGGAAGAGTGTAAAACACAAAGGGTGATGTCGTGCATGATTTATTTATATTGTGAGGAAGAGTGTAAAGCACGAAGGGTGATGTCGTGCATGATTTATTTATATTGTGAGGAAGAGAGTAAAAGCACGAAGGGTGATGCCGTGCAGTCTTATTTATTACTTGGTAAGGTTGAGAGTAAAAGCAAGAAGGGTGATGCCGTGCAGTTTGCCTTGCTGTCTTAATTGCTCAATTCGTATAAGGATTTTCAGTTTAATTTTGTCTTTTCATTATTCTCACTCTTTATGTTGTATTCCCCCACTGTATGTTCCCCTCCCATTACTTCTGCGTTATTTCTTATTTACTATTATTTCCACTAGCATGATTATACTATTCAGGTTATATGTGGGTGTCTTGTCCTAGACTCGTCACTACTTCGCCGAGGTTAGGCTCGATACTTACCAGTACATGGGGTCGGTTGTACTGATGCTGCACTCTGCATTTTCTGTGCTAATTTTGATACCGGCTCAGGTTGATCAAAATTTGCTACTAGTCCGCTGTCCGGAGACTCAAGGTAGATCTGTCGGCGTTCAAAGACCTGAAGTCCCCATCTATCCTTTATGTCTTACTGTTTTCTTTCATTCAGACAATTGTATTTCTTTCAGACTATTACTTGTTGTAAATTCTAGAATGCTCGATAATTGCGATTCCAGATCCGGGTGGTAGTAGTTAATACAGATTTATGATATTCTGCACTTGTTATATTTCGTCTTAGTTAATTAATGTTAATTACTGAATGGAAATAAGAAATTGGTAAATGATTCTCTAACGTTGGCTTGACTAGCAAGTGAAATGTTAGGCGCCATCACGGTCCCGTCGGTGGGAAATTTTGGGTCGTGATAGTTGGTATCAGAGCACTAGGTTGCTTAGGTCTCGTGATTCACGAGCAAGATTAGTAGAGTCTGGAGGATCAGTACGGAGACGTCTGTGCTTATCTTCCAGAGGCTATGAAGATTAGGAACAAGTTTCACTTCTTTCCTTCTCTGTCATGCGATTTTGCTTTCTCAATGATGATTGAACTATTTTACTCTTATTCTCTCGCAGATGGCGAGAACACGTACCGCTTCCTCAGCCGAGCAGCATCCAGAGCCTCCACTGACAGCTCCTACGCGGTGAAGAGGTTGAGGCAGGGGCAGGGCTCAACCTAGGGCCAGAACAGCAGCCCCAGCAGTGGAGCCTCAGATAGAGCTTGACGAGGAGGTTCCGGCCTAGACTGTTCCTGGTGGACTAACTTAGGTTCCGGAGGGGTTCATTGCTACCCCAGTACTTTAGGATGCTTTGTTCGGTTTGGTGGGCCTTATGGAGAGTGTGTCCCAGACTGGCGCATTTCCCATGGCACCAGTAGTATCTCAGGCTGGAGGAGGAGCCCATACTCCCACCACTCCCGCTCTGGAGTAGATAGCTCCCCAATATCAGGCTCCAGCAGCTCAACCAATCGATTTAGTTCAGCCGGTTATTGCGGCACAGGTCAGAGAGGGGCCAGCTATGTCTTCTGAGGCCTTATGGAGATTAGACAGGTTTATCAAGCTCTTTACTGTTCACTTCAGCGGTGCTCCTTCAGAGGATCCCCAGGAGTATCTTGACAGCTGTCACGAGGTTTTACGGAACATGGGTACAGTGGAGACCAATGGGGTCGATTTCGCTGCATTTCAGATGACTGGTTCCGCCAAGAAATGGTGGAGAGATTACTTGTTGACCAGACCAGCTGGGTCGCCTGCTCTTACTTGGGACCAGTTCTCTTAGCTCTTCATAGAGAAGTTTCTGCCTATCATATTGAAATAGGAGCGTCGTCGTCAGTTTGAACGTCTCCAGTAGGTCAGTATGACTGTTACTCAGTATGAGACTCGTTTTGAGGATTTAGCCCGTCATGCTATTCTTCTGCTTCCCACCGAGAGAGAGAGGGTGAGGAGGTTTATTGATGGACTTGCTCAGCCTATCAGATTGCAGATGGCTAAGGAGACGGGAAGTGAGATTTCTTTTCAGGCGACTGCTAATGTCTGACAAGAGACCTCATCATTCTGGTGAGTTTAGCGGTGCCTCACCTAGAGGCAGGAGTACTTTTGGTAGAGGCCATCCTCCCAGGCTCTTTCATTAAGTGCTTCAGGCATCTCACGGTGCCTCGGGTGGTCGTGGCCCTCAGATGCATTATTCCGACCAGCTAGCCTACAGTGCACCACCAGCTCCTATTAGTGCACCTTCACTCTAGAGTCATCAGGGTGGTTATTCAGGTCAGCAGCCGAAGTTATGTTATACTTGTAGTGATTCGAGGCACATTGCTAGATTTTCCCTCGGGCAACGGGCAGCTCACAACATCAGAGTTCTCATGCCATGGTTCCGGCACCAGTTGCTGCACCACCTACTCAGCCAGCCAGAGGCAGGGGTCAAACAGTCATAGGTAGAGGTCAGACTGTTAGAGGTGGAGGTCAGGACGTTAGAGGTGGAGACCAACACCTAGAGGTCATCCCAGGGACGAAATTCAGGGTGGTGCTTTCCCAGCCAGGCCTGAGGCTGAGTTATCTGATGCTGTTATCACAGGTATTGTTTCAGTTTACAGTAGAGATGCTTTAGTTCTATTTGATCCGGGATCTACTTACTCCTATGTGTCATCCTATTTGGTTGTGTTTCGTGATTCTTTGAGTGCTCATATGTATGTGTCCACACTAGTGGGAGATGCTATTGTTGTAGATCGTGTTTATCATTCGTGTGTGGTCACCCTTGGGAGTCTTGAGACTCGTGTAGATCTCCTACTTCTCGATATGGTTGATTTTGATGTCATACTAGGTATGGATTGGCTGTCACCTTATCATGCTATATTAGATTGTCACGCCAAGACGGTGACTTTAGCCTTTCAGGGGTTGCCTCGATTAGAGTGGAGAGGGAATCTTGGCCATTCTTCCATCAGGGTTATATCTTATGTGAAGGCCCGACATATGGTCGAGAAGGGGTGTCTAGCTTATTTGGCTTATGTCCATGATTCTAGTGCGGACGTTCCTTCTATAGATTCGGTGCCGATTGTTCGTGAGTTTCCAGAGGTGTTTCTTGCAGACCTGCCGGGGATGCCACCCGATAGGGATATTGATTTCTGCATTGATTTGGCTTCGGGCACTTAGCCTATTTCTATTCCGCCATATCGCATGGCCCCACAAGAGTTGAAAGAATTGAAGGAGCAGTTGCAAGATTTGCTTGATAAGGGCTTCATTAGACCTAGTGTCTCGCCCTGGGGTGCACCTGTGTTGTTTGTGAAGAAGAAAGATGGATCGATGAGGATGTGTATAGATTATCGGCAGTTGAACAAAGCCACCATCAAGAACAAATATCCATTCTGAGGATTGATGATTTATTTGATCGGCTTCAGGGTTCCAAGGTGTTTTCAAAGATTGATTTGAGATATGGCTGCAATTAGTTGAGGATTATGGCATCCGATATTCCTAAGACAGCTTTTCGGACTCTGTATGGGCATTATGAGTTTCTAGTGATGTCATTTGGGCTGACAAATGCCCTAGCAGCATTCACAGATTTGATGAACCGGGTGTTCAAACCCTACCTGGATTCCTTTGTAGTTGTGTTTATTGATGATATCTTGATCTACTCCCACAGTCGAGAGGAGTATGAGCAGCACCTTCAGATCGTTCTTCAAACACTGAAAGACAGCCAGTTATATGCTAAGCTCTCAAAATGCGAGTTTTGGTTTAATTCAGTTGCTTTCTTAGGTCACGTTGTATCAGCAGAGGGTATTCAGGTGGATCCTAAGAAGATTGAGGCAGTTCAAGACTAGCCTAGACCCACATCCGCTATAGAGTTCCATAGTTTCTTGGGTTTGGCGGGCTATTACCGTCGATTTGTAGAGGGGTTTTCATCCATAACAGCTATGTTAACCAGATTGACCCAGAAGGGTGCCCCGTTCAAGGGGCCAGATGAGTGTAAAGCGAGCTTTCAGAAGCTCAAGACTACTTTGACTACGGCACCGGTATTGGTGTTACCCACTGGTTCGGGATCTTATATAGTATATTGTGGCGCATCTCGTATTGGTCTAGGTGCGGTATTGATGCAGGGTGGCAAGGTTATTGCATATGCTTCACGGCAGCTGAAGGTTCACGAGAAGAATTACCCTGTTTATGATCTAAAGCTGGCAGCCATTGTTCACGCGATGAAGATTTGGAGTTACTATATTTACGGCATGCCATGTGAGGTATTCACTGATCATTGGAGCTTGCAGTATTTGTTCAAGCAGAAGGAACTCAATTTGAGGCAGAGGAGGTGACTGGAGCTATTGAAAGACTATGATATCACCATATTGTATCATTGCGGAAAGGCGAACGTGGTGGCCGACGCTTTGAGTAGGAAGTCAGTCAGTATGGGTAGCCTTGCATATATTCCAGTTGGGGAGAGACCCCTTGCACTTGTTAATATAGATTTATGATATTCCGCACTTGTTATATTTTGTCGTAGTTAATTAATGTTAATTACTAAATGGAAATAAGAAATTGGTAAATGATTCTCTAATGTTGGTTTGCCTAGCAAGTGAAATATTAGGCGCCATCACGATCCCGTCGGTGGGAAATATCGGGTCGTGACACTTAAGTTGGCTTTAAATGGCCAAGTTTGACTTCGGTCAACATTTTGAGAAAACAACCCCGGAATCGGGATTTGACGATTCCAATAGGTTCGTATGATGATTTTGGACTTGGGCGTATGTCCGAATCGGGTTTATGATAACCCGGCAGCGTTTTGACGCTTAATAGTAAAAATCAACTATTTGAAGGTTTAAAATTTTTTAAATTTGGTTTGGAGTATGTTTTTGAGTAATTGAAGTTCGTTTAGCATTCCGAGTTTGGGAATAGTTCCTTATAGTTATTTAAGACTTACACGCAAAATTTTGTGTCATTCCGAGTAGTTTAAGTATATTTCGGCGCATTGGAAGTAAATTGAAGAACTTGAAATTCTTAAGTTTGAATCAATTTGGTTTAGGGTATGATTCTTAGATTTGATATTGTTTTATGCGTTCCGAGAGTTCGAGCAAGTCCATTTTATGAATTCAAACCTGTTGGTATGTTCGGGCGGGGCCTCGAGGGTCCCAAGTGTTAACCGGACGAGGCTCAGACCAATTTTGGGAAATTGAGCAAGGACTGAAGCTCCCAGCTACTGTCATAATTGCACCTGCGCTTGGACAGCCGCAGGTGCCAGCCACCAATTGCAGGTGCGAACGAGAGGAGCCTGCCCAGCCATCGCTGATGCGAAGCATTTGGCGCACCAGCGAAAGCACAGGTGCGAAGGCCCTGTGCGCAGAAGCGGAGGAATGCGCAAGTGCGAAGGAATGGGTGCACTTGCGCTTGCGCAGAAGCGAGCAGCTCGTCCGCAGGTGCGAAGCCTGGCCAAGAGGAAACTCGCACCTGGGAGGATTTTCCACAGGTGCGAAAGCCGTAGGTGCGGTACACTGTCCGCAGATGCGGAAATGCATGTTGGGCAGAATGGTTAAAATGTCGGGGCTCAGACATTTTGAGCCCATTCTTCCTCCATTTCCGAGCGATTTCAGAGTTTTTGAGAGGGGGATTTCAACTAGCAATTGGAAGGTAAGTTAATTCTACACCCCTTGAGTTAAATACATAGATTATGGGTAGATTATAACTAGTAAATCTTAGAAATCAAAGGTTTAGATGAAAAACCTAGATTTTTATAAAAATGAGATTTTAACCACGAAAATGGTTATGGAATTGGATAGAAATTATATATTTGAGTTCTTGAGATTATGAGTGATGTTTTCATCCGAAAATTTCTGGAATCTGGGCACATGGGCCTTGGGTGAATTTTAGGAATCTTACCATTTTGGATAGGATAATTTATTTAATAGATGAACTTCGAGTTATTGAGCATATATTAATTATTTTGTATAATATTTGGATATTTTCGGATTTGTCGGCTCCGAATCGATAATTTTACGCGATGCGGTAATCAGAAAGTGGACTTTGAGACAAGGTAAGTCTCTTGTCTAATCTTGTGAGGGGAAAATTATCCTAGAGGGATTAAATTAAATAAATATTGCTAATTGCAGGGGCTACGTATGTACGAGGTAACGAGAGTCCGTGCGTAGCTACTATTAATGCTAAAGTCCGGGTCGTTTAGGCCTCAAAGCATAAATTACTTGCGTAAATTATATTCTTTATTAATTAAATTATTTGATGTATATATTGTGAATTGTCATGCAAGGTAGTAAAAGATGAAATTCTCATATGCTTAATTTTTGTTTAGATTAATTAATTGTCAAAATAAATTGTTATCCTCTCGAATATATTTTACAATAAATACTCTTATTCCGGAGGTACATAGAAAATGTCCTCCTTTCTTGTGGATCGGGCCAAATACCTCGGCAGGATAGATGCATCTATGGATCGTGTCGCACGTCTCTCGGCAGTGTACACGACACTCCGGATCAGGCCGTACGTCCTCGGCAGAAACCGTGTTTAATAATAATAATAAATACACGATACTTTGATAGTTTATTGCAGCTTGTGAACCTAATTGTTAAATTGAAAATTACTAGACTTGAAGGAATTTAATTAATACATTGAAAATTTATTGAAATTGAAGGAATTTAATTATTTCTGCTGGTTAAAGAAAAATTATTGTAAATTCTATGAACCATGTTGATCTAGATATTCCTATTTTTATTTTATTTATTATTATTGACTCTTAGTGAGTGTCAAGTCGGCCATTTCGTCTCTACCACTTCGAGATTAGGCTTGATACTTACTGGGTACACGTTATTTACGTACTCATGCTATACTTGCTGTATTTTTTGTGCAGGATCTGAGGCAGGTACTAGTGGAAGACCTATCATCGCACATCCACGTTATCCAGAGGCGTAGTGGTGAGCTGCCTTTCTGAGCCGTTCTGAAGCTACCAGTGCCTCTTCTTGTATTTTTATTCTGTCTATTTTTATTTCAGACAGTATTTGGAGTTTTGTATAATCTACTAGATGCTCATACACTTGTGACACCAGGTCTTGGCACACACATTGGTAGAATTTGGAACGGTATTTATTATTTTCTTGGATTTAAATCTAATCGATATATGTTTAATTTATTAGTTGGCTTGCCTAGCAGTAGTGTTGGGTGCCATCGCGATCTTTAGGTGAAATTGGGTCTTGACATAAAACGTGAAGTTTAGCTCCACATAGACATGGTAGAAAAACAAAAAATCGTCAAGAAAAAGTAAAGATTATTAAGTTTGATGGAAGAAAGATGGAATCTGATGAATTCCGGCCACCACGGCGGCTCTGTGATCTCCCTAAGTCTAATATTTGTCTTCTCTCCCCTAAATATGGTGTTTAATGACTATTTATATGTGTAGGGAAAAAGTCCTAGATGAAATAACCAAGTCCAAAATCAAAAAGGTGATAAAATGGGCTTGAAAATTTCGAAACACCCTCGCTACAGGCCTCGCGGTGCGAGGCAAAACGCCCAGTGAACCTCGTTGTAAGCCTCGTGGCGCAACCTCTACTGTGGGACATCATCTCGCGTTAACCCTGGCAGCACGAGCTCTAACGCGAGCGAACTCCCTCATGTCGCCAGACTCTTTGCTGCTTTGCTTTCATTTCTGATTTCATTTGAAGCTCATTGCTTTTGAGTGCTGCCAGATATTCTCCCAACCTTCAATCTTTAATTCCTGTGTCTACAATTGCATGCAATCATTTAAATACATATAATATACTTCCAAAATATTTGGTTTGCTCACAATTTCATCTCCAATGTGCCTACACATAAAATAAACTCAATTAAGTACAAATATAATATAGTTTAGCATTAAAGCACCAAAATATAAGGTAAGCAATGCACTATAAATATGAAATTATAGCCAAACATCAAGGTTGTAACCCACCTGCTTAGCCTCAAACTGACATCTCTTATACCCTGTCACATCACAACTACTACGCAATCACTTAATCTTCCTGAGTCTGAACTGACAACAAGACACAGAAATTCTACTTCAGTCCACAATTAAACAACATGAATGATCCCTCAATACACCCACAACTCAAACCCGGCCTCAAGTCCTCCAGACTGGCACATCATCAGCATAGTGAAATCACATCACGCACCTCATCCATGGAATCACAAGTTGTTGATGCACAGCTGATAGCGAGCGCTCATATGTGCATACGAATGCGTGGAAGGAATTCAAAGAGTTACGCTTCAAGCTGAATCAATACCGCACGATAAGGAAAGAAATATGGGAAGTTTATCCTAAATGCCCTGTAGCCTTTCGAAGATAGGTATGGACGTCATCATACCGAACCGCAAGATACTACTAGACACTTGTTCGTGACTTGTAGAACCTATGAACCTAGAGCTTTGATACCAATCTATCACGACCCAAAATCCAACTAGTCGTGATGGTACCTAACCCAACCCGCTAGGTAAGCCAACTAACAACTATCCAATTCTAATGAAATCAACAAAACAATTAAAAAGAGAAGTTAATTGAATGTTATACATTCCCCAAGCACTGGTAGTACAAATCATGAGCTGCTAAGAATAGAATTTACAAAGTCGGTATGAAATAAATACATCATCTGTTCGAAAAGTTCATAAACAGAGTCTTAATGAATCTAAGTCTACCACGAACAAGTGGCAGTTGCAACTGGAACACAGGTATGTCTTCAAATCCAGCTCTCGTTGAACACAACAACATCAGCAGTCAATATCTGCACGCAAGTTGCAAAAGTACAGTATGAGTACAGTCGGAAGTGTAGTATGAGTACAACCGATCCCATGTACTCAATAAGTAATAAACCTAACCTTAGATTGAAAGAAGTGACGAGCTGGAATAAAGTTCGGGTCTAACACCAATAGACAACAACAATTCATAACAACGTAAAGCAAATAAATAAAGAAGTAGCTCAGAGATAAAATGCTTAGCTTTTTCATAGTTTTTTGAAAATAGTTCCACTTTTCCAGTATACCAATGAAAACACAACTCCTTTACCGAAATCGTCGAAAGTACAAGTATGTTTGAAAACTGTGAGTTTTTGCCAAAAATCCTTTCAACAGTAAATATGAAGTTTCATTTTCTCTCCAGATAGCAAGTGTAAAATTCCTCCCGATGCCCATATGTCAATATATGTGAGAAGTTGTGAATGACGTGATAACATACAACATGAGGAAAACGCATCTCTATGCATATATGTCATGTGCATGTCAAATGCGAGGCGACTCGGTGATAAAACCATATGCATACTCTCAGAGTATTAGTTCACTCAGTCCTCCCAATCATTCAGTCTTCACATCCACTCAGTCCTCATAGCCACTCAGTCCTTCCAATCACTCGGTACTCGCACTCGGTTGGTACCTACACTCACTGGGGGTGTGTACAGACTCTGGATGGGCTCCTTCAGCCCAAGCGCTATAACAAGCCAATATTGGTATAAATCAGTAAAGCATGGTGCGACGTGTAGCCCGATCCCGTATATATATATATCCTCACCATCAGGCCCTCAGCCTCACTCATTCATCAGTCTCTCCAGTCTCTCGGGCTCTCAAAGTCATAAAATATCAGCCCAAAAATAATGAAGTGATGTATCAATAAATAGTAACAGAGACTGAGATATGATAGGTATTTGAATGCGTAGATAGTTCAACAACAGAAATGTAATGACCTAACCGGTCATTTTGACTTTTAGAACCCTGTTCCCCAAAATAAAACTTCCTTTATGTGCTTTTATTAATTTATGACTTGCGGGGATGGTTGGTTTGGGATT
The DNA here is from genome assembly GCF_000715075.1 of Nicotiana tabacum. NCBI lineage: Eukaryota > Viridiplantae > Streptophyta > Magnoliopsida > Solanales > Solanaceae > Nicotiana > Nicotiana tabacum. The sequence goes on from NC_134083.1 coordinate 51,099,863, forward strand.
TGAAAGTGTTCGGGTTGAAATCGGAACACTTGGTTCCTTAAGTTGGCCTTAAAATGCTAAGTTTGACTTCGGTCAAAAATTTTAGAAAATGACCCCGGAATAGAATTTTGATGATTCCAACAGCTATGTATGGTTATTTTAGACTGTGGAGCGTGTTCGAAATTTTATTTGGAAATCCGTAGTTAAATTAGGCATGAAATGGCTAAAATAGGAATTTAAGTTTAGAAGTTTGACCGGTGAGTTGACCTTTTGATATCGGGGTTGGAATCCAGTTCTGAAAATTTTCATAGTTCCGTTATGTCGTTTATGACTTGTGTGCAAAATATGAGGTCAACCGGACTTGATTTGATAGGTTTCGACATCGAATGTAGAAGTTGGAAAATTTAAGTTTCATTAAGCTTGAATTGGAGCATGATTCGTGGTTTTAGAGTAGTTTTATGTTATTTGAGGTTTCAAATAAATTCGTATGATATTTTAGGACTTGTTGGTATATTTGGTTGAGGTCCCGAGGGCCTCGGGTGAGTTTTGGATGGTTAACGGATCAAAAGTTGGACTTAAAACAGCTGCTGCAATATTTCTTTTCTACTGAAAATACGGGGCTGAAATCGAAGCCATGGTCGAGCCCGCGATTGAGGGCCAGGATCGAGGGTCAGGATCAAGGGTCAGGAGCAAGGGCCAGGATCAAGGGCCACGATCGAAGTAGGACCGAGTCCCAAGATTGAGACCCAAGATCGAGGCCTAGGATCGAGACCCAAGATCGAGGCCATGATCGAGGGTCATGATCGAAGGCAAGGCTCGAGGGTCATGATCGAACGCCCGTGCTTGAGGGCCATGATCGAAGGAAAAGATCGAGGGCCATGATCGAAGGAAAGCTCAAGAGTCATGATCGAAGACCCAAGCTCTAGGGCCATGATCGAAGCCACGATCGAGGCCCAAGATAGAGGCCATGATCGAGGCAGGACCGAGGGCTGCCTTGGCAGAAATATAAAGGAGTGGACTTCGTCCCATTCGCCATTTTTGACAAATTGGAGCTTGAGGAGAGGCGATTTTTGATAGATTTTCAAGGAAAGGCATTGGGGTAAATGATTCTAACTCGGATTCGGTCAATATGCACGAATATATCAATGTTTTTACCATTTAATTAGTGTTTTGAGATTGAAATTTGGAAAATTTTAGAAATCTCATAGAATTGAATTTTTGAGATTTCGGTGTTGATTCGGAGTCGGATTTGAGTGAAACTGGTATGGTTGGACTCGTAATTGAATGGCTTGTCAGATTTTATGAGTTTCACAGGATTCCAAGACGTGGGCCCCGCGGGCAATAATTGAGCTAATTTCGGATTTTAATTTTAAAATGTAGTATTTTCTTATGAAATTAATTCCTATAATTTTTGGTGACTGTATCAAATTATTTTGGTTAGATTCGATCCAATTGAAGTTGGATAATCGAGGAAAAGCCCTACAAGTGGATTAAATTGGAGCAAGACGAGGTAAGTCTCTTGTCTAATCTTGTAAAGAGGAAATTTACCCCATAGGTGATTAAATTAATAATTGTTGCAAATTGTAGAGGCTACATACGCACGAAGTGATGAGAGTCCGTACGTAGCTACCATTTATGCTAAAGTTCGGGTAGTTTAGGACTCAAATCATGAATTACATATGTAAATCGTATTCCTTATTTAATTAAATTATTAGAATATATTGTGAATTTTTAGGGAAAGATATTAAAAGATGAAAATCTCATATACTTAATTTTCTATTTAAATTAATTAATTGTAAGAAGAAATTGTTCATCCTCTCGAATTAATCTTATAAAAAATATATTCTCATTCCGGAGGTACATAAGAAAATATCCTCCTTTCTTGTGGAGCGGAACGAACGCCTCGGCAGTATAGATGCATCTATAGATCACACCGCATGTCCCTCGGCAGTATATACGACACTCTAGATCGGTCTGTACGACCTCGGAAGAAATCGTGCCTAATAAAAATAATAATTATACGATACCTTGATATTTTAATTGCAGCTTGTGAATTTAATTAATAGATTGGAAATTATTTTATTTGAAGGAATTAAATTGTTTCTGTTGGTTAAATAAAATTGTTGTTAACTCTATAAATTATGTTGATTTAAATATTTCAATTTTTATTTTATTTATTACTATTGACCCTTAGTGAGTGTTAAAGTCGACCTCTCGTCTCTACCTCTTCCAGATTAGTTTTGATACTTACTGGGTACACGTTGTTTACGTACTCATGCTACACTTGCTGCACTTTTTGTGCAGGATCTGAGACAGGCACTAGTGAAGGACCTATCATCGCACACCCACGTTATCCTGAGGCTTAGTGGTGAGCAGCCTTTCTGAGCCATTCTGCAGCTACCGGTGCGTATTCTTATAATTGCATTCTGTCTATTTTATTTCAGACAGTATTTGAAGTTTTGTATAACCTACTAGATGCTCATACACTTGTAACACCAGGTCTTGGCACACACACTAGTAGAATTTGGATTTGTTTTATTTTCTTGGATTTAAATTAATCGGTATCTTTTCTATTTTCATTAAATATTTCTAGGAAAAAGAATACAATTACTTAGACAATTATTAAAGAATGATTGATATATGTTTAATTTACTAGTTGGCTTGCCTAGTTGTAGTGTTGGGTGTCATCACGACCTATATGTTAAATTGGGTCGTGACAACATGGTATCAACGCACTAGGTTCACGTAGGTATCACAAGTTATGAGCAGGCCTAATAGAGTCTTGCAGATCGGTACGGAAACGTATGTATTTATTTTCGAGAGGGTATATGGTGTTAGGAAACTACCTTTCTTCATCTACCATCATGCAATTGATGTAGTACTAAATATCTTTCTCTTACACTCTCACAAACGGTGAGAACGCGCTCTAATGAGACTCTAGACCAAGGAAGAGCTACTCCCCCAGTTGCTAGAGGCCGAGGAAAAGGACGAGGGAGGGCTCCAGTCCATGGTAGATGACGAGGACGTCCCAAGACTATTCCAGTTATACCGCCAGTGGGTCCAGCAGAGAATCCCATTATTTTGGAACATGGTGAGGTGCCTGTGGTAGACCCAACTTCGGTGGATTTTACATCTGCGCTGGGATTGGAAAGCACTATTTATCATTCCTCGACTTACGTTCATAGTCCGTAAAATTTTCCGAAAATTTGTTATGTGAAAAATGGATTAAAATGTGAATTAGAGCTTTAAAACTCAACTGAGTTGAGTTTGGTCAACATTTTGAGCAAACAGACTCGGATCAGTATTTTGATAGTTTCAGTAGGTCCGTATCGTGATTTATGACTTGGGCGTATGCCCAAAATCTAATTCCGAAGTCCCTAAATTTTTGATAAAAAATTAAAAGTTTTAAAAGCTTAAGTTCACATAGTGACCGGATGTCGAATTATGTACAAACGACCCCGGAATATAATTTTGATGATTCCAACAGCTCTGCATGGTGATTTTGGACTTAGGAGCGTGAACGAAATTTTATTTGGAAGTCCGTAGTGAAATTGGGATTGAAATGGCAAAAATAGCAATTTAAGTTTGGAAGTTTGACCGGGGAGTTGACTTTTTGATATCAAGGTCGGAATCCAGTTCCAAAATTTTTCATAGCTCCATTATGTCATTTATGACTTGTGTGCAAAATTTGAGATTAATCGGACTTGATTTGATAGGTTTCGACATCGAATGTAGAAGTTGGAAATTCTTATGTTTCATTAAGCTTGAATTGGGGTGTGATTTGTGATTTAAGGGTTCAAATAAGTTCGTATGATGTTTTAGGACTCGTTGGTGTATTTGGTTGAGGTCCCGAGGGCCTCGGGTGAGTTTCGGATGGTTAACGGATCAAGAATTGAAGCTGGGAGATTGCAAAAGTTGTGTTTGCAGGGTTGTTTTTTGGCTGATTTGGTTTTTCCTTTATTTGTCAAAATCGAGGTCCAAGACCGAGGTCCAGGACCGAGGGCCATGATCGAGCCCCATAATCAAAGGCCATGATCGAAGCAATGATCGAGGGCCAGGACCGAGGTCCATGATCGAGGTCCAGGATCAAAGGCAACCTGGACAGATCTGTAAGTTATAAAATAGGTGACTTCGTCCCATTTGCCATTTTTAACGAATTGGAGCTTGAGGAGAGGCGATTTTGATATATTTCCAAGGAAAAATATTTGGGTAAGTGATTCTAACTCGGATTTGATAAATATACACGAATATATCATTATTTTCACCATTTAATTAGTGCTTTGAGATTGAAATTTTTAGAAACTTTAAGAAATCTCAAAGAAACGAATTTTTTAGATTTCGGTGTCGATTCAGAGTCAGAATTGAGTGAAACTGGTATGGTTGGACTCGTAATTGAATGGGTTGTCGGATTTTATAAGTTTTACCGGATTTTGAGACATGGGCCCCACTGGCAATATTTGAGCTAATTTCGATTTTTTGTTTAAAAATATAGTATTTTCTTTTGAAATTGATTCCTATAAATGTTGGTGACTGTATCGAATTATTTTGGTTAGATTCGAGCCAATCAAAGTTGGATAATCGAGGAAAAAAACTACTAGTGGATTAAATTGGAGCAAGACGAGGTATGTCTCTTGTCTAATCTTGTGAGGGGGAAATTTAGCCCTTAGGTGATTAAATGAATAATTGTTGCAAATTATGGGGTCTACGTACGCACGACGTGACGAGAGTCCGTACGTAGCTACTATTTATACTAAAGGTCAGGTAGTTTAGGACATAAATCATGAATTACGTGTGCAAATTGTATTCCTTATTTAATTAAATTATTAGAATATATTGTGAATATTTAGGGAAAGATATTAAAAGATGAAAATCTCATATACTTAATTTTCTATTTAAATTAATTAATTATTAAAAGAAATTATTCATCCTCTCGAATTAATCTTATAATAAATGTATTCTCATTCCGGAGGTACATAAGAAAATGTCCACCTTTCTTGTCGAGCGGGACGAACGCCTCGGCAGTATAGATGCATCTATGGATCATGCCGCACGTCACTCGGCAGTGTACACGACACTCTGGATCGGTTCATATGACCTCGGCAGAAATCGTGCCTAATAAAAATAATAATTACATGATACCTAGATATTTTAATTGCAGGTTGTGAATTTAAATAATAGATTGGAAATTGTTGTATTTGAAGGAATTAAATTATTTCTGTTGGTTAAACAAAATTGTTGTTAACTCTATGAATCATGTTGATTTAAATATTTCAATTTTTATTTTATTTATTATTATTGACCCTTAGTGAGTGTCAAAGTCGACCTCTCGTCTCTACCACTTCAAGATTAGGTTTGATACTTACTGGGTACATGTTGTTTACGTACTCATGCTACACATACTACACTTTTTGTGCAGGATCTGAGACATGCACTAGTGGAAGACCCATCATCGCACACCCACGTTATCCAAAGGCTTAGAGATGAGCAGCCTTTCTGAGCCATTCTGCAGCTACCGGTGCGTATTCTTCTAATTGCATTCTGTCTATTTTATTTCAGACAGTATTTGGAGTTTTGTATAAACTACTAGATGCTCATACACTTGTGACACCAGGTCTTGGCACACACACTGGTACAATTTGGATTTGTATTATTTTCATGGATTTAAATTAATCAGTATATTTTCTATTTTCATTAAATATTGCTAGGAAAAAGAATACATTTACTTGGAAATTTATTAAGGAATGACTGATATATGTTTAATTTACTAGTTGGCTTGCCTAGCTGTATTGTTGGGCGCCATCACGACTTATAGGTTAAATTGGGTCATGACAACATGGTATCAAAGCACTAGGTTCACGTAGGTATCACAAGTTATGAACATGCATAATAGAGTCTTGTAGATCGGTACGGAGACGTATGTACTTATCTTTGAGAGGCTATAGGGTGTTAGGAAACTACCTTTCTTCATCTTCCGTCGTGCAATTGATGTAGTACTAAATATCTTTCTCTTACTCTCTCACAGACGGTGAGAACACGCTCTAATGAGGCTCCAGACCAGGGAAGAGCTACTCCCCCAGTTTCTAGAGGCTGAGGTGGTAGAGGACGAGGACGTCCCAGGATTGTTCCAGTTATGCCGCCAGTGGGTCCAGCAGAGAATCCCATTATTGAGGAACAGGGCGAGGTACCTGTGGCAGAGCCAGCTCCGGTGGATTTCACATCAGCGCCGGGATTCCAGGATGTTGTGGGTCGTATGTTGCGGTTCATGGACAATATGTGTGACGACCCGAAATGTCATCTTTAAATTTTATAATTAATTCTGTGTTCTAAGACCTCAAAAATCACTATTTATTATTCCTCGACTTGTGTGTGTAGTCCATAAAATTTTTCGAAAAGTTGTTATATGAAAAATAGATTAAAATGTGAATTAGAGCTTTAAAACTCAACTGTGTTGAGTTTGGTCAACATTTTGAGCAAACGGACTCGGATCAGTGTTTTGACAATTTCGGTAGGTCCGTATCGTGATTTGGGACTTGGGCGTATACCCGGAATCAAATTTCAAAGTACCTAGCCCGAGATATGGAATTTTGATGAAATATTAAAAGTTTTAAAAGCTTAAGTTCAAACAGTGACTGGATGTCGAATTATGTGCAAATGACCTCAGAATAGAATTTTGATGATTCCAACAGCTCCGTATGGTGATTTTGGACTTAGGAGCGTGATCAGAATTTTATTTGGAAGTCCGTAGTGAAATTAGGATTGAAATGGCTAAAATAGGAATTTAAGTTTGGAACTTTGACCGGGGAGTTGACTTTTTGATATCAAGGTCGGAATCCAGTTCCAACATTTTTCATAGCTCCATTATATCATTTATGACTTGTATGCAAAATTTGAGATTAATCGGACTTGATTTGATAGGTTTCGACATCGAATGTACAAGTTGGAAATTCTTAAGTTTGAATTGGGGTGTGATTTGTGATTTTAGCGTTGTTTGATTTGATTTGAGGTTTCAAATAAGTTTGTATGATATTTTAGGATTTGTTGGTATATTTGGTAGAGGTCCCGAGGGCCTCAAATGAGTTTCGAATGGTTAACGGATCAAGAATTGAAGGTGGGTGACTACTCAAGTTGAGTTTGCTGGTTTTCTTTTGGCTGATCTGGTTTTTCCTATATCTGTCAAACTCGAGGTCCAAGACCGAGGGCCATGATCGAGCCCCATGATCGAAGCCATGATCGAAGGCCAAGATTGAGGGCCATGATCGAGGGCCATGATCGGGGGCCATGATCGAGGGCCAGGACTGAGGTCCATGATCGAAGTCCATGATCGAGGTCCAGGATCAAAGGCAGCCTCGATAGATCTGTAAGTTATAAAACAGGGGACTTCGTCCCATTTGCCATTTTTGACGAATTGGAGCTTGAGGAGAGGCGATTTTCATATATTTTCAAGGAAAAATATTGGAGTAAGTGATTCTAACTTGGATTTGGTCAATATACACGTATATATCACGTTTTCACCATTTAATTATTGCTTAGAGATTGAAATTCTGCGAAACTTTTAGAAATCTCATAGAAATAAATTTTTGAGATTTCGGTATCGATTCGGAGTCGGATTTGAGTAAAACTAATATGGTTGGACTCGTAATTGAATGGGTTATTGGATTTTATTAGTTTCGCCGGATTCCTAGACGTGGATCCCACAGGCGATTTTTGAGCTAATTTTGGATTTTATTGAAAAATGTAGTATTTTCTTATGAAATTGATTACTATAATTTTTGTTGACTGTATCGAATTAATTATGTCTAGATTCGAGTCGATCAGAGTCGGATAATCGAGGAAAAAACATACTACTTTGTTAAATTGGAGCAAGTAGAGGTAAGTGACTTGTCTAAACTTGTATGGGGAAAATCTCCCCTAGGATTGGTACTTATGTGATAATTTTAATGTGTTGAAAGTCATGTACACGAGGTGACTAGTGTGTACACGGGCTAAATGTGAAAGATTATGTTTTTAAATTGTGTAGATCACTATTGCGCATTAATTAACTTATTTTATTTTGTTATGTTCTTCATCATTGATCTAATGTTTATATTTTTAAATTTGCTTGACCTTTTCCTGGTAATTGTTTTATCTGTTTAGTTGAAACTTGATTTCTTTTATTCTGTGTATTATTTGAAGGTTGATTTTCCTTAAATTAAATATTATTAATATGAACTATTTGACATTTTAAAATTTTGTATTGAAGCAAAGTATTAAAGATTTTGAAATAATTATTTTGTTGAGTTATTTATTTCTGAATATTTTGTGAGATTTTTGTACTCATTGTGATGGAGTCATGAGCTCTTTATTGTGGAAAAATGTTATTGTTGATATATTTTGGCATGAGCCGTGAGCTCTTTATTATGGAAAAATATTGTTATTGATTTATTTTGGCAAATTGAAATAATTGGGCACTAGAGGTGCAAATTGTGATATTGATACGCATGCGGTAATATAAGGTTTGGGTGTTGAAACGCATGCGGTGAAATAAGGGTGGCTTGATACGCGTCGTTAGTAGAGGAAACTACTAGAAGTCATGTGGTGTGATAAGGATGGCTAAAACGCGGGATGTTATTTCGGAAATTTTTTTTCTTTATAATAAATTGTGAAGGTTCCCGCGGTGAGATAAAGAAATGAGATAATGTGAATTTATTTATGATTTGGGACTACGAGGCGGTACCTCGGGAGTGCCTTTGTTGATGTTGATTTATGGTCGTAGTTGCCTTTGATTTTTGTTGTGATTTTTCTTAAAGTTAAAAAAAAATTCGGTGTTGTTTCACGAGGTATTATTTGCCATTATTTGTGTAATTAAACGGTAACATGCTACTTGATTCATTTCCATTGTCATTTTATTTTATTATATTGTTAAATATTTTACCATGCCAATTATTATTTTCCAGTAGGGCCTGACCTGACCTCGTCACTACTCTACCGAGGTTAGGCTTGGCACTTACTAGGTACCGCTGTGGTGTACTCATACTACGCTTCTGCACATCTTTTTGTGCAGATCGAGGTACTCCTTACCAGCCTCAATATCAGTGAGGTACCTGTGCACGGAGACTTCGAGGTATATCTGCTAGCATCCGCAGACTCTTGAGTCCCCTTCTATCATTATTATGCTGCTTCCTTATTTTTCGTTAGACCTTGATATATAGAGACATTGAGGATAAAAATTTTAGAAACTTGTGATTATTTCTACCAGGTTTTGGGAGTTGTAATTATGTAAAGTTTCAGATTTATTTATTTCAGATTGCTATTTTATTCTGCATTTATAGGCTTACCTAGTCTTAGAGACTATGTGCCATCACGACATCATACAGAGGGAATTTGGGGTCGTGAAAAGTTGGTATCAGATCTCTACTTTCATAGGTGTTATGAGTCACAAGCAGGTTTAGTAGAGTCTTGCAGATCGGCACGGAGACGTCTATACTTATCTTCGGGAGGCTATGGAACTGTTAGGAAAATATTCACTTCTTTGATTCCTTATCGTGCGCATTTATTGAATTCAAAGTTCTAAATCACTGTCTTTCTATTCTCTCACAGATGGTGAGGACACACACAATTGAATTCAATGATCAGGCACCCGCGCCCCCTGTTGGAGCCGCAAGAGGTCGGGGTCAGGGTCGGGACAAAGGTCGAGGATGACCACGTGATGCAGCCTGAGCACCTGCACGAGCTGCTGCACCATAGCCACTAGTAGCTCTAGTAGACGAGTAGGCACTTGAGACGCCTGTTACTACAACTGCTCTTCAGGAGACTCTTGCCCAGTTTTTTAGCATGTTTGGCACTCTAGCTCAGGCAGGGTTAATTCTACTTCCTCCTGCCACATATCAGGCCGGGGGAGGAGCACAGACTCCCGCCGCCCATACTCTAGAGCCACGGGCCCAAGTTGATCATGCCTAGAGGTTATACCAGTGCATCCAATTGTCCCAATTCGGCCTGAGACTAGGACAACAGTTTCAGAGGGGGAGCATCTTACGCTCGAAAGGTACAAGAAATACCACCATCACACTTTCAGCAGTTTAGCTTCAGAGAGTGCTCAGGCTTTTCTGGAGGAATGTCACCGTATCCTTCGTACTATAGGTATTGTGGATTCCAATGGGGTTTCTTTCATGGAATTCAAGTTCAGAGGAGCAGCTTACCAGTGGTGGCGGGCATATGAGTTGGATAGTCCCGCTGAGGTATCTTCACTCACTTGAACTCAATTTTCAGATATGTTCTTAAGGGAGTATGTTCCTCAGAGTCTTAGAGATGCATGGTGCGCAGAGTTTGAGCAGTTGCACCAGGGTTCTATGACTGTGTCAGAGTATGCAGCCCGATTCAGTGATTTGGCTAGGCATGCACCAGCCTTAGTTGCTACTGTTCGATAGCGAGTTCGTAGGTATATTGAGGGTCTCCACCCTAGTATAAGATTCAGTATGGCCCGAGAGCTATAGATGGACATCACATACCATCAGGTGGTGTGAATTGCTAGGAGATTGGAAGGTATGTGAATCCGGGATAGGGAAGAGAGGGAAGCTAAGAGACCCCGATATTCTGGGAGATATAATAATTCTCGTGCCCCAGTTACAGCCCGTCATGGTATAGGTTATGTGAGGCGTCCTATTTATTCAGCACTTCCATCTTCCAGTGGTATTCCAGCTACTCCCAGACCTCAGGTTCCATATTATGCACCGCCAATATCTTTTGTACCTCCTGTACGGGGTGCTTTCAGCGGGCAGCCTAGTCGATTAGGCCCGAGCCAGTCCCAGCAGCCACGTCCTTTGAGGGCTTGTTTTGTGTGTGGTGACACTTGTCATATTATGAGGGATTGTCCCAGATTTAGGAGGGGTGCACCTCAACAGATTTCTCAGGCCCCACCTATTCCACAGGGCCCTCAGGCTTCTCATGCCATGATTACTGCACCAGTTGCCACTCCACCCGCACAGCCAACTAGAGATGGATGTCGGACACGTAGAGGTCGCCCTAGAGGGGGAGGCCATGCCAGATATTATGCCCTTCCTGCTAGGATAGAGGCCATTGCATCCGATTCTGTTATCATATGTATTATTCCGGTCTATTATAGAGATGCATCAGCCTTATTTGATACAGGATCCACTTATTATAACGTGTCATCTTATTTTGCCCCGTATCTCGGCGTATCCCGTGATTCCTTGAGTTCTTGTGTTTATGAATCCATACATGTGGGTGAATCTATTATTGTGGACCACGTGTATCGACTGTGTTTAATTATTATTAGTGGTTTTGAGACTAGAGCAGATTTATTATTGCTCAGTATGGTGGATTTCGATATTATTTTGGGCATGGACTGGTTGTCACCCTATCATGCTATTCTTGATTGTTACGCCAAGTCGGTGATGTTGGCTATGCCAGGTCTACTGTGGCTAGAGTGGAGAGGTACCTCAGATCATGTTCCTAACAGAGTTGTTTCATTTCTTAAAGCTCAATGAATGGTTGAGAAGGTGTGTGATGCGTATCTGGCCTATGTGAGAGATGTTAGTATTGATACTCCTACCATGGAGTCCGTTCCTGTAGTAAGGGATTTTCCTGATGTATTTCCAGCGGATCTTCTGGGTATTCCACCCGACAGGGATATTGACTTTGGCATTGATTTATTATCGGGCACTCAGCCCATTTCTATTCCACCATATCGTATGGCCCCAGAAAAGTTAAAAGATTTAAAAAAACAGTTATATGAGTTGCTTGATAAGGGCTTCATTCGGCCCAGTGTATCGCCTTGGGGGTGCTCTTGTCTTGATTACTGCCAGCTGAACAAGGTTACAGTGAAGAACAGGTATCCATTACCCCGTATTGATGACCTATTTGATCAGCTTCAGGGTGCCAGAGTGTTCTCTAAGATCGACTTACGTTCAGGCTATCATCAGTTGAAGATTCGGGAGCCAGATATACCAAAGACTGCCTTTAGGACTCGGTATGGTCATTATGATTTTCTTGTAATGTCATTTAGGATGACAAATGCCCCAGCAGCATTTATGCATTTGATTAATAGTGTATTTCAACCTTATCTTGACTCTTTCGTCATTGTATTTATTGACTACATTCTAGTGTATTCCGGAGTCAGGAGGATCATGAGCAACACTTGAGGACTGTGCTTCAGATTTTGAGAGAAAGGAAGTTATATGCAAAATTTTCAAAGTGTTAATTCTGGATTAATTCAATGGGACTTTTGGGTCATTTATTTTCGTGCAAGGGAATCACGGTAGATCCGAAGAAGATTGAAGTAGTGTAGAGTTGGTCCAGACCATCCTCAATTACGGAAATCTAGAGTTTCCTTGGTTTGGCAGGGTATTATCGCCGGTTTGTAAAAGGGTTTCTCTTCTATTACTACATCTATGACCAAATTGACCTAGAAGGGTGCTCTGTTCAGGTGGACCGGGGAATGTAAGGAGAGCTTCCAAAAGCTCAAGACAGCTTTGACTACAGCCCCCGTATTGGTATTACCTACAGGTTCAGGGTCTTATAATGTGTATTGTGACGCGTCACATATTGGTCTCAGTTTAATGTTAATGCAAGATGGTAGGGTGATTGCCTACACGTCCATACAGTTAAAGGTGCATAAGAAGAATTATCATGTACATGACCTTGAGTTAGCAGCTATTGTTCATGCGTTGAAGATTTATCGGCATTATTTGTACGGTGTTCATTGCGAGGTCTACACCAATCACCGGAGTCTACAGCATCTGTTTAAATAGAAAAAACTTAATTTGCGGCAGCAGAGATTGTTGGAATTGCTGAAGGATTATGATATCACCATTCTCGATCATCCAGGGAAGGCCAATGAAGTGGCCGATGCCTTGAGTCGTAAGGCATAGAGGTTGGGCAGCTTAGCATATTTACCACTAGCTGCTAACTCAAGGTCAATTTGTCATATTGGATGTTTCCGAGCTGAGTCGAGTTTCGGCTTGTGTGGTTTCTCAGTCTTCTCTTCATGATCGTATCAGGGAACGTCAGTATGATGACCCCCCATCTGCTTGTCCTTAAGGACACAGTTCAACACGGTGATGCTAAGGAAGTCGCAATTGGAGATGACGGTGTATTACGGATGTAGGGCAGGATATGTGTACCCAATATAGATGGCTTACATGAGTCGATTCTCCAGGAGGCTCACGGTTCGCGGTACTCCATTCATCTGGGTGCTGCAAAGATGTATCAGGAATTGAGACAACCCTATTAGTGGAGGTGGATGAATAAAGACATAGTGGAGTATGTATCTCGGTGTCTAAATTGTCAGTAGGTTAAATATGAGCATCAACGACTTGGTGGATTGCTTCAGAAGTTAGAGATTTCAGAATGGAAATAGCAGAGGATCACTATGGATTTCGTTGTTGGCCTCCCACGGACCCAGAGGAAGTTCGATGCAGCTTGGGTGATTGTGGATAGATTGACCAAGTCTGCTCATTTCATTCCTGTGATTACTACTTACTCTTCAGAGTAGCTGGCTCAGGTATATATTCGCGAGATCGTCAGACTTCATGGTGTACCGGTATCTATCATCTCTGACCGGGGTACACAGTTTACCTCACGGTTTTGGAGGGCTGTACCGCGAGAGTTGGGTACTCGTGTGGAGTTAAGTACAACATTTCACCCTCAGACACGCGGGCAGTCCGAACATACTATTCAGATACTGGAGGATATGCTTCATGCGTGTGTGATAGATTTTGGGGGTGCTTGGGATCAGTTCTTACCACTTGCGGAGTTTGCTTACAACAACAGTTACCAGTCGAGCATTCAGATGGCTCCGTATGAGGCCTTGTATGGTAGGCGGTGCCGGTCCCCAGTGGGTTGGTTCGAACCAGGAGAGGCTAGGTTATTGGGTATAGACTTGGTTCAGGATGCCTTTGAAAAGGTTAAATTGATTCAGGATCGACTTCGTACAACCCAATCTACACATAAGGGTTATGCAGATCGAAAGGTTCGTGATGTTGCATTCATGGTTGGTGAGCGGGTTTTGCTCTGGGTTTCTCCTATGAAGGGTGTGATGATGTTCGGGAAGAAGGGCAAGTTGAGCCCTAGGTATATTGGGCCTTTTGAGATTCTTGAGAGAGTTGGAGAGATGGCTTACAGATTTGCACTACCACCTAGTTTCTCTGCGGTTCATACGGTATTCCATGTTTCCATGCTTCGAAAATATCACGGCGATCCATCTCATGTGTTAGACTTCAGTTCGGATCAGTTGGATAAGGATCTAGCTTATGTTGAGGAACCATTGGCTATTTTGGATAGGCAGGTTTGAAAGATGAGGTCAAAGAATATTGCTTCCATGAAGGTTCAACGGAGGGGTCATCCGGTCGAAGAGGCAACTTGGGAGACCGAGCATGATATGCGCAGCTGTTATCCACACTTATTCACCAGATCAGGTACTTTTACTAACACCATTCGAGGACGAACGTTTGTTTTATAGGTGGAGAATATGATGACCCTTAATAATTAATTATGTGTTCTAAGACCTACCAAACCACTATTTATCATTCCTCGACTTGCGTACGCAGTCCGTAAAATTTTCCGAAATGTTTTTATGTGAAAAATGGATTAAAATGTGAATTAGAGCTTTAAAACTCAATTGAGTTGAGTTTGGTCAACATTTTGAGCAAATAGACTCGGATCAGTATTTTGACAGTTCCGGTAGATCCGTATCATGATTTGTGACTTGGTCGTATGCCCGGAATCAAATTCCGAGGTCCCTAGCCCGAGATATGGAATTTTGATGAAAAATTAAAAGTTTAAAAAGCTTAAGTTCAAATAGTGACCGGATGTCGAATTATGTGCAAACAACCTCGTAATAGAATTTTGATGATTCAAACAGCTCCGTATGGTGATTTTGGACTTAGGAGCGTGATCAGAATTATATTTGCAGGTCCGTAGTGAAATTAGGCTTGAAATGGCAAAAATAGGAATTTAAGGTTGGAATTTTGACCGGGGAGTTGACATTTTGATATCGGGGTTGGAATCCAGTTCCAAAACTTTTCATAGCTCAGTTATGTCATTCATGACCTGTCTATAAAATTTGAGATCAATCGGACCTGATTTGATAGATTTCGACATCGAATGTAGAAGTTGGAAATTCTTAAGTTTCATTAAGCTTGAAATGGGGTGTGATTTGTGATTTTAGCATTGTTTGATGTGATTTGAGGTTTCAAATAAGTTCGTATAATGTTTTAGGACTTGTTGGTGTATTTGGTTGAGGTCTCGAGGGCCTCAGGTGAGTTTTGGATGGTTAACGGATCAAGAATTGAAGATGGGAGACTGCTGAAGTTGAGTTTGCTGGGTTTTTTTGGCTGATCTGGTTTTTCCTTTATCTATCAAAATCGAGGTCCAAGACCGAGGGCCATGATCGAGCCCCATGATTGAAGGCCATGATCGAGGGCCAAGATTGAGGTCCAGGACCGAGGTCCATGATCGAGGTCCATGATCGTGGTCCACGATCGAGGTCCAGGATCGAAGGCAGCCTGGACAAATCTGTAAGTTATAAAACAGGGGACTTCGTCCCATTTGCCATTTTTGACGAATTGTAGCTTGAGGAGATTCGATTTTTATATATTTTCAAGGAAAAATATTGGGGTAAGTGATTCTAACTCGGATTTGGTTAATATACATGAATATATCATTGCTTTCACCATTAAATTTATGCTTTGAGATTCAAATTTTGAGAAACTTTTAGAAATCTCATAGAAACGAATATTTTAGATTTCGGTGTCGATTCGGAATCGGATTTGAGTAAAAATAGTATGGTTGGACTCGTAATTGAATGGGTTGTCGTATTTTGTGAGTTTCGCCGGATTTAGAGACGTGATCCCCACAGGCGATTTTTGAGCTAATTTAAGATTTTATTAAAAAATGTAGTATTTTCTTATGTAATTGATTCCTATAATTTTTGTTGACTGTATCGAATTAATTATGACTGGATTCGAGTCTATCGAAGTCGGAAAATCGAGGAAAAAGCATACTACTTGATTAAATTGGAGTAAGTCGAGGTAAGTGACTTGTCTAACCTTGTGTGGGGAAATCTCCCCTAGGATTGGTACTTATGTGATAATTGCAATGTGTTGAAAGTCGTGTACACGAGGTGACGAGTGTGTACATAGGCTAAATGTGAAAGATTATATTTTTAAATTGTGTAGATCACTATTGCGCATTAATTAAATTATTTTATTTTGTTATGTTCTTCATCATTTATTTAATGTTTATATTTTTAAATTGGTTTGATCTTTTCTTGCTAATTGTTTTATCTGTTTAGTTGAAACTTGGTTTCTTTTATTCTGTGCATTATTTTGAAGGTTGATTTTCTTTAAATTACATATTATTAATATGAAGTACTTGACATTTTAAAATTTTGTTTTGAAGCAAAGTATTAAAGATTTTGAAATAATTATTTTGTTGAGTTATTTATTTCCGAATATTTTGTGAGATTTTTGTACTCATTGTGATGGAGTCGTGAGCTCTTTATTGTGAAAAAATATTAATGTTGATTTATTTTGGCATGAGCCGTGAGCTTTTTATTATGGAAAAATATTGTTATTGATTTATTTTGGCAAATTGAACTATTTGGGCACTAAAGGTGCAAATTGTGATACATTGTGATATTGATATTTGGGCATGCGGTGATATAAGGTTTGGGTGTTGAAATGCATGCGGTGAGATAAGGGTGGCTTGATAGGCGTGGCTAGTAGGGGGAACTATTAGAAGTCATCCGGTGTGATAAGGATGGCTAAAATGTGGGATGCTATTTGGGAAAAAATATTTTCTTTAAAATAAATTGTGAAGGCTCCCGCGGTGAGATAAGGAAATGAGATATTGTGAATTTATTTATAATTTGGGACTACGAGGCGGTACCTCGGGAGTACCCTTGTTGATATTGATTTATGGTCGTAGTTGCCTTTGATTTTTGTTGTGATTATTCTTAAAGTTGAAAAGAAATTTTGTGTTGTTCCACGAGGTATTATTTGCCATTCTTTGTGTAATTAATTGGTGACCTACTACTCGATTCATTTCCCTTGTTATTTTATTTTATTATATTGTGAAACATTTTACCATGCCAATTATTATTTTCCAGTAGGTCCTGACCTGACCTCGTCACTACTCTACCGAGGTTAGGCTTGGCACTTACTGGGTACCACTGTGATGTACTCATACTACGCTTCTGCACATCTTTTTCTGCAGATCCAGGTACTCCTTGCCAGCCCTGACATCAGTGAGTTACCTGTGCACGGAGACTTCGAGGTATATCTGCCAGCATCCTCAGACTCCGGAGTCCCCTTCTATTATTATTATGTTGCTTCCTTATTTTTCTTTAGACCTTGTTATATAGAGACATTGAGGATAAAATTCTTAGAAGCTTGTGACTTATTTCTACCAGGTTTTGGGAGTTGTAATTATGTAAAGTTTCAGATTTATTTATTTTAGATTTCTATTTTATTCTGCATTGATAGGCTTACCTAGTCTTAGAGACTAGGTGCCATCACGACATCCTACAGAGGGAATTTGGGGTCGTGACACTATTACTCAGGCCGATTTATTTCCGGCAGACCCAGCCACATCTCAGGCGGGCGGGGGAGCACAGACTCCGACCGCACAGACTCATGGACAGGCAGCTGTTGTATATCAGACCCAAGGTGCACTACCTGTGGGTGGAGCCCAGCTAGTAGCAGCAGCTACATGCGAGCCCATGCCAGCTGCAGCCTCCGATCCACATAAACTATTGGACAAATGGACTAGACTACATCCTCCTATCGTTGGGGGTGAGCGACATGAGAATCCCCATGACTTCATTGATCGGTGCAGGGATAGAGGGCAGATCCCGTAGATGGTGGAAGTCTTATCTTCTTGGCAGACCAACAGATTCTCCTCCCATGACTTGGGACAGATACACCCGTATTTTCCTATTCATGTATATTCCACCCTCCTAGAGGGAAGAGTTGTTGTTTTAGTTTGAGCAGCTCTAGCAGGGTCAGATATCAGTGACCGATTATGAGGCGAGGTTCTCTGAGTTATCTCTCCATGCACTTAGGGCGGAGAGAGTTCAGAGGTTTGTTGCGGGTTTACATACTGCATTCAGGCCACTATGGCCCGAGAGGTTTAGATGGGGACTTCTTATGAGTTGGTCGTGGAGATAGTCCGGAGGATTGAGGGTGTGCATCAGCAGAGCCAAGAGCAGATTATGAGAGATAAGCAGTTTAGGTATTCTGGAGAGTTCAGAGGTGCTTCGTCTGGGGGCAAAGGTCAGTTCATGAGAGGGCAGTCCAGCAGGCCCCCATATCCAGCACCACCACCTCCTCGAGGTGATCCAGTGCGACCTTATTTCAATACTATACCAGAGAGTTCTTATCGCCCACCAGCTATTCAGGGTTCTTCCAGTGGGTATTCAGGTCTCAGGGCCAGACTCTTAGTCATCAGCCTATCGCATCAAAGAGTTGTTACGAGTGCGGGGATCCCAGTTACATGTAGAGATTCTGCCCCAGGTTTCGGGGTAGACTAGTGCAACAGGGTCAGCAGCCTATGACTACCGCACCAGTTGCTCCACCAGTTGTTCGACCACCAAGAGGTGGAGGACAGGTGGGTAAGGATCATCCTATAGGTGGAGGTCAGCCAGGTGGAGGCCAGCCGGTTGGCGCTCCAGCTCGGTTCTATGCTTTTTCGGACTGACCAGATGCAGAGGCCTCAGATGCCGTGATTACAAATATTATTTTTGTTTGCGGCAAAGATTCCTCTGTATTATTTGATCCATGATCTACATATTCCTATGTGTCATCTCTATTTTTTTATTTCATGGGTGTTTCTTGTGAGTCCTTGGGTACTCCTGTTTATATGTCCACTCCTGTGGGCGATTCTGTTGTTGCGGATCGGATTTACCAGTCCTGCATTATTACATTATGTGGTTATGAAACTAGATCAGATCTTCTACTGCTTGAGATGACCGACTTTGAAATCATCCTGGGCATGGACTGGTTATCTCCATATCATGCCATTCTAGATTATCATGCCAAGATTGTTACCTTAATTATTCCGGCATTGCCTACGCTGGAGTGGAAGGCTTCGTCTATTAGTGCATCTAATCGGGTTATTTCTTTTATGAAGGCTCAACACATGGCTGAGAAGGGTTATTTAGCTTATCTAGCCTATGTTCGAGATACTACTGCAGAGACTCCAACTATTGATTCAATATCTATAGTTCGATAATTCTCTGATGTATTTCCTTCAAATCTTCCAGGCATGCCACTTGATCGTGATATTGATTTCTGTATTGACTTGGCTCCAGATACCCAGCCTATATCTATCCCACCGTATCGCATGGCTCCAAAAGAATTAAAAGAACAGCTAGAGGAGTTACTATCCAAAGGGTTCGTCAGACCGAGTGTATCGCCTTGGGGTGCACCAGTATTAGTTGTGAAGAAAAAGGATGGTACAATGCGAATGTGTATTGATTATCATCAATTGAACAAAGTCACTATTAAGAACATGTACCCGTTGCCGCATATTGATGATCTATTTGACCAGTTACAGGGTGTTCTCTAAGATCGACTTGAGGTCGGGGTACCATCAATTGAAGATTAGGGATTCTGATGTTCCGAAGACTGCTTTCCGGACTAGATATGGTCATTATGAGTTTCTGGTGATATCCTTCGGTTTGACTAACGCCCCGACAGCGTTTATGGATTTGAAGAATAGGGTATTCAGACCATATATTGATTTGTTTGTCATTGTCTTCATTGATGATATTTTGATTTACTCGTGCAATAAGGAAGAGCACGAGCAGCATATGCGAGTGGTGCTTTAGACGTTGTGTGAACAAAATCTATATGCTAAGTTCTCCAAATGCGAGTTCTGGCTAGAGTTTGTAGAATTTTTGGGACATATTGTATCGGGGGAGTGCATTAAGGTTGATCCCAAAAAGATTAAGGCAGTTCAGAATTGGCATTGTCCCATTTCGGCGACTGAAATGAGGAGTTTTCTAGGTTTAGCAGGTTATTATCGTCGGTTCGTTGAGGGTTTTTCATCTATTGCACCACCTTTGACCAAATTAACCCATAAGGGTGCTCCATTCCGATGGTTCGATGATTGTGAGGGGAGCTTTCAGAAGCTCAAGATAACATTGACTACAACACCAGTGTTAGTGTTGCCTTCCAGTTCGGGGATATATACAATGTATTGTGACGCTTCACGCGTTGCCTTGGGTTTTGTATTAATACAGGAAGTGCTAGTTATTGCATATACTTCACTCAGCTAAAGCCCCACGAGATGAATTATCCGATGCATGATTTGGAGTTAGTTGTGATTGTTCACGCTCTTAAGATTTGGAGGCATTATCTTTATAGATGTGTTATGAAGTTTACACTGATCATCGCAAGCATTTATTCAAGCAGAGGGACCTAAATTTGAGACAGCACAGATGGCTTGAGTTACTAAAAGATTATGATATTACTATCTTGTATCTTCCGGGCAAAGCAAATGTGGTTGCAGATGCCTTGAGTAGAAAGGTGGAGAGTATGGGTTGTTTGGATTTCATTTCAGTAGAGGAGAGGCCATTAGCTTTGGATATTTAGTCCTTGGCTAACCTACTTGTGAGATTGGATATTTCATAGCCCAGCCGAATTCTTGCATGTATTGTGGCCCAGTCTTCACTATTTGAGCAGATCAAGGATCGCCCATTTGATGACCCACACTTAATGGTTCTTCAAGAAACGGTACTACAGGGTGGTGCCAAGGAAGTTACTATTGGCGCGGATGGTGTTCTGCGACTCTAGGATCATCTATGTGTTCCTAATGTGGATGAACTAAGGAAAAAGATCCTAGAGGAGGCACACAGTTCTCGGTATTCTATTCATCCAGGCACTACGAAGATGTATCGTGACCCGAGGTACCATTATTGGTGGCGACGAATGAAAAAGGACATAGTTGAGTATGTAACTAGGTGTCTAAATTGCCAGCAAGTTAAATATGAGCACTAGAGACCAGGTGGCCTACTTCAGCAGATGACTATACCAAAGTGGAAATGGAAACGCATTACTATGGACTTTGTAGTTGGGTTGTCGCGGACCTTGCGGAAGTTTGATGCAGTTTGGGTCATTGTCGACAGGTTGACCAAGTCGGAACACTTTATTCAGGTTGTGACTATGTATACTTCAGAGAGGTTAGCCCAGAATTATATTCAGGAGATAGTTCGGTTGTACGGTATGCCAATTTCTATCATATCAGATAGAGTTCCTCAGTTTACTTCACATTTCTGGAGGGAAGTACAAAGTGAATTAGGGACCCGTGTAGAGCTCAGTACAACCTTACATCCGCAGACCGACGGGCAGTCAGAGCAGACAATTCAGATTTTGGAGGATATGCTCAGGGCATGTGTGATTGATTTTGGAGGTCAGTGGGATCGTTTCTTGCCTTTGGCCGAGTTTGCTTATAATAACAGTTACCAATCCACCATTGAGATAGCTCCTTTTGAGTCTTTATATGGTCGGTGATGTCATTCGCCCATTGGACGGTTTGGGCCTTGTGAGGCTAAGTTATATAGTACTGATTTGGTGAAGGATGCCTTGGAAAAGGTAAAGTTGATTCAGGAGCGACTTCGTACAGCACATTCAAGACAGAAGAGTTACGCAGATCAGAAAGCACGTGATTTATCATTTATGATGGGTGAAAAAGTCCTCTTGAAGGTTTCGCTGATGAAGGGAATCATGAGATTTGGAAAAAAGGGCAAGTTGAGCCCAAGGTTTATAGGCCCATTTGAGGTGTTGAGACGAGTTAGGGAGGTTGCTTACGAGCTTTCCTTGCCTCCCAATCTATTAGGATTTCATCCAGTTTTTCATGTATCTATGCTCCGGAAGTATCATGCTGACCTATCAAATGAGTTACACTTCAGCACAGTTCAGCTAGGTAATAGCATGGGTTATGAAGAGCAACCAGTTGCAATTGTTGATAAACAGGTTTGCCAGTTGAGGTCCAAGAGGATTTCTGCAGTAAAAGTCCAGTGGAGGGGCCAACCAGTCAAGGAAGCGACTTGGGAAGCCGAGGAAGACATGCGGAGCAGATATCCACACTTATTCAGCACTCCATGTACAATTCTAAACTCGTTCGAGGATGAACATTTGTTTAAGAGATGGAGAATGTAATAACCCAACCAGTAATTTTCACTTTTAGAACCCCATTCCCATACATAAAACTTCCTATATGACCTTATATTAATTTATGACTTGCAGGGATGGTTGGTTCGGGATTTGGAAGTGTTTGGGTTGAAATCGGAACACTTGATTCCTTAAGTTGGCCTTAAAATGTTAAGTTTGACTTCGGTCAGCACTTTTAGAAAATGACCCCGGAATAGACTTTTGATGATTCCAACAGCTCTGTATGGTGATTTTGGACTTAGGAGTGTGCTCAGAATTTTATTTGGAAGTCCGTAGTTAAATTAGGCTTGAAATGACTAAAATAGGAATTTAAGTTTGGAAGTTTGACCAGGGAGTTGACTTTTTGATATCGGAGTCAGAATCCAGTTCTAAAAGTTTTCATAGCTCTGTTATGTAATTTATGACTTGTGTGCAAAATTTGAGGTCAATCGAACTTGATTTGATAGGTTTTGACATCGAATGTAGAAGTTGGAAAATTTAAGCTTCATTAAGCTTGAATTGGAGCACGATGCATGGTTTAAGCGTCGTTTTATGTGATTTGAGGCTTCAAATAAGTTTGTATGATATTTTAGGACTTGTTGGTATATTCGATTGAGGTCCCGAGGGCCTCGGGTGAGTTTCGGATGGTTAACAGATCAAAAATTGGACTTAAAACAGTTGCTGCAATATTTCTTTTATGCTGGAAATTCGAGGATGAAATCGAAGCCATGGTCGAGTACACAATCGAGGGCCAGGATCGAGGGTCAGGATCGAGTTCCATGATTGAAGTAGGACCGAGGCCCAAGATCGAGGCCTAGGATCGAGACCCAAGCTCGAGGACATGATCTAGGGCCAGGATCGAGGCCAAGACCGAGGGTCATGATCAAAGGCAGGGCTCGAGGGCCATGATCGAAGGAAAAGTTTGAGGGCCATGATCGAAGGCAGACTCGAAGGTCATGATCGAATACCCAGGCTCGAGGGCCATGATCGAATCCATAATCGAGGCCCAGGATCGAGGACATGATCGAGGCATGACCGAGGGCTGCCTGGGCAGAATTATAAAGGAGGGGACTTCGTCTCATTAGCCATTTTTGACAAATTGGAGCTTGAGCAAAGGCGATGTTTGATAGATTTTCAAGGAAAGACATTAGGGTAAATGATTCTAACTCGGATTTGGTCAATATACACGAATATATCATTGTTTTTACCATTTAATTAGTGTTTTAAGATTGAAATCTGGAAAATTTTAGAAATCTCATAGAAATAAAATTTTGAGATTTTGGTGTCGATTCGGAGTCGGATTTGAGTGCAACTTGTATGTTTGGACTCGTAATTGAATGGGTTATCGGATTTTGTGAGTTTCGCCGGATTCTGAGACGTGGGCCCCACAGGTGATTTTTGAGTTAATTTCGGATTTTTATTTTAAAATGTAGTATTTTCTTATGAAATTGATTCCTATAATTTTTGGTGACCGTATCGAATTATTTTGGTTAGATTCGAGCAAATTAAAGTTGGATAATCGAGGAAAAGGCCTACTAATAGATTAAATTGGAGCAAGACGAGTCTCTTGGCTAATCTTGCGAGGGGAAATTTACCCAATAGGTGATTAAATTAATAATTGTTGCAAATTGTGGGGGATACGTACGTACGATGTGACGAGAGTCCGTACGTAGCTACTATTTATGCTAAAGTCCGGGTAGTTTAGGACTCAAATCATGAATTACGTGTGTAAATTGTATTCCTTATTTAATTAAATTATAAGAATATATTGTGAATTTTTAGGAAAAGATATTAAAAGATGGAAATCTCATATACTTAATTTTCTATTTAAATTAATTAATCTCGAATTAATATTATAATAAATATATTCTCATTCCGGAGGTACATAAGAAAATATCCTCCTTTCTTGTGGAGCGGGCTGAACGCCTCGGCAGTATAGATGCATCTATGGATTGTGCTGCACGTCCCTCGGCAGTGTACACGATACTCTGGATCGGACCGTACGACCTCGGCAGAAATCGTGCCTAATAAAAATAATAATTACACGATACCTTGATATTTTAATTGCAGCTTGTGAATTTAATTAATAGATTGAAAATTGTTGTATTTGAATGAATTAAATTGTTTCTGTTGGTTAAATAAAATTGTTGTTAACTCTATGAATCATGTTGATTTAAATATTTCAATTTTTATTTTATTTATTATTATTGACCCTTAGTGAGTGTCAAAGTCGACCTCTCGTCTCTACCTCTTCGAAATTAGGTTTGATTCTTACTGGGTACACGTTGTTTACGTACTCATGCTACACTTGCTACACTTTTTGTGTAGGATCTGAGACAGGCACTAGTGGAGGACCTATCATCACACACCCACGTTATCTTGAGGCTTAGTGGTGAGCTGCCTTTCTGAGCCGTTCTGCAGGTACCAATGCCTCTTCTTGTATTTGCATTCTGTCTATTTTATTTCAGACAGTATTTGGAGTTTTGTATAATCTACTAGATGCTCATACACTTGTGACACCAGGTCTTGGCACACACACTAGTAGAATTTGGATTTGTATTATTTTCTTGCATTTAAATTAATCGGTATCTTTTCTATTTTCATTAAATATTGCTAGGAAAGAGAATAAAATTACTTAGAAAATTATTAAAGAATGATTGAGATATGTTTAATTTACTAGTTGGCTTACCTAGCTGTAGTGTTGGGTACCATCACGACCTATAGGTAAAATTGGGTCGGACAAGAAATGACCCAGTGGGTCCCAACAGGATAAACATGTAGCCTAGACATGGATTCTAGCATGGATCACAGCTCAATAACTCAAGTACTTAAAAATTTCATGGTTACATGTAAGATCAGGTAACTACACAGTACCATAGAAATAACGGAGTATCAATTCACACGGTGCACGCCCACACGCCCGTCACCTAGCATGTGCGTCACCTCAATACCAATCACATAACACGTAATTCGGGGTTTCATACCCTCAACACTAAGTTTAGAAGTGTAACTTACCTCGAACAAGCCAATTACAATATCGAGCAAGTCAAGCGATGCTCCATAAATTCCATCTCGCGTGTACCGACCTCTAAACGGCTCAAAACTAGCCAAAAGCAACTCAAATACATCAAGTAAAGCCCAAAGGAACAATGTCAAATGATAAAGATCGAATCCTTAATCAAAACCCAAAACCGGCCAAAAATCACACCCGAGCCCGCACCTCGAAACCCGGAAAAACTCACAAAATCCAACGACGAATTCAATTACGAGTCCAACCACACTAGTTTTACTCAATTTCGACTCCAAATCGATATTCAAAACTCAAAAATTCATATTATGAAACTTTAGGCCAAAAACCCCAATTTCCTCTTTAAAATTCACAATCGAATTGCTAAAAATGAAGATGGATTCATGAAATATAATCAAAACCGAGTGTAGAATACTTACCCCAATCCTTGTGATGAAAATTGCTCCAAAGATTGCTCCATTCCGAAGTCCATAGCTCAATATGTGAAAAAAATGACCTACCCTCGAACTTATAACATTCTTCCCAGCAATTCCGCATTTGCGGTCAAGTGGCCACATCTGCGGCCTTCGATTTTGCGAGAAAACTTCGCTTCTGCAAAAATGGCCTTGCCCAGCAACCCTCGCACCCGCGGTATCAAATTCCGCTTCTGCGAAGACTTTCGCACCTGCAGTTCCAATTCCTCGCACCTACGCATCTGCACCAGCGCTCTTTTCTTCGCTTCTGCGATCTTCCTCACCCAACCTCTACTCGTTTCTGCGACTCCTCTAATGTTTATGCGACCATCGCACCTGCGCAAACCTGTCGCAAGTGCAATCACACCAGATCTGCCACCAACAACTTCGCTAAAAATGATCCAAATAAATATGAACCTCGTCTGAAACTCACCCGAGCTACTCGGGACCCCGTCCAAATATACCGACAAATCCCATAACATAACATGCACCTGCTCGAGGCCTAAAATAGTACCTAACAACGTCGAAATGATGAATCGCACCACAATTCCAACCTGAAGAACTTTGAACTTTTCAACTTCCAAAACTCGTGTCGAAACATAGCAAATCAAACCGGAATGAACCCAAATCTTGCACACAAGTCCCAAATGACATAACAGAGCTATTCCAATTCCCGGAACCACAATCCAAATCCAATATCAAAAAGTCCACTCACGGTCAAACTTTCCAAAAATTCAACTTTTCACCATTTCAAGACAAATTCAACTACAGGCCTCCGAATCACAATCCGGGCACGCTCCTAAGTCCAAAATCACACAACGGAACTAACGGAACCATCAAAACTCCAATCCATGGTCAAATATTGAGAAGTCAAAACTTGGTCAACTCTTCTGATTTAAAGCTTCCTAGTTGAGAATCATTCTTCCAAATCAATTATGAGTAACCTGAAAACCAAAACCGACGATTCACGCAAGTCATAATACATCATACGGAACTACTAAATCCCGTAAACTATCAAGCGAAGTGCAAATTCTCAAAACGATCGACCGGGTCATTACATAAAATCATTGTGGAGCTGAGATAAAACCATTAAATATATCATAATAAGCCAAAAACCTGAATAATAAAATTAATACTGCATTCAATATTTATATACATACATGCATCTCGAATAATAAATTTCGATTGGAAAAGAATCATTCATGAAAAGTATATCATATAATGCAAGAATTATACAATCCAAAAATAAATAGAACCAACTCAGATGGAGAGTATACTATTATTTTCAGACAATTGTATATAACCTTTTAATACAAAAAGTTTAAACACACTACACATATATGTATTCATGTATCTTGAATAGAAATTTCGATGGAAAAAGAACTACTCATCCACCATACATATGTAATGCCAGATTATTCACGCAAATAAATTAAAACAGAACCAACTCAGTCCATCATCTACCTGGGTAAGATCTTGTCCAAAAACCTTCATGCAATTGTTATGGGTTTAATTAGGTTATGGAATTGTAGATAAGCCATGCATGAAACATTAGGTGGTAGTATATTGGGGTTGTTGAACTTGTTTGGGTAGTTTCTTGTTGAAATTGGTTGAGGAAGGAAGGGATTACCATTGTAGAGGTTTGTAGTCAATTTTGCATAATAGGTGTTTGACAAAATTCTCAAGAGACTTACGTCATGAGAATCCTTCTAATTATTATCTAATTTTCGCTATCTTCCTATAGATATATATTTCTAGAGGTGTTTGGACATTGTAGTAACTTAAGGAAAGCTCAAGAAAGGTATGTTGGCTAAAATTCTCTCTTAGAATTGAATTCCATGATATTCTCATAAGTTTCAAGTATGGTTGGGCCAGGTTCCTAATTCTCATGTTCCGGGTTAGGCCTTATAAATGCAATTATCCCAAGTAAGCAAAGTGTCGAAAGATGTATGTACTCAAAACGTGTTCCAATTACTCCTATCTCATCACGATCTCCTTCGGGAATGTGTTCAAGTATGGTTTATGTGTTAAAGTCCTTATAACTTCATTTCATGTTCAAATGAAAGTCCATTATGCATAACTTGGGAAAAAATACTCAATGCGTCTAAAGATCATATTGCTCATATATTTACTTAAGGCCTTGATTTCGAACGCTCATATTGTTGCTAATCTATAAAGATACTTAAAAGTGAAAGAAGTGAGTTGGAGTTATAAAGTGTGGCCACCGTGCCAAGAATGAAAGTTATACTTATGGCCAATGGTGCCAATGAAATTAAATGATGTGAGAAAGGTTATGAAATGAGACCTAATTCAACTGTTCCAAATTAATTTCAAAAATAGATTTGCCTTAAAGCTTATGTCCTCAATTCATGCCTAAATGTGGCGGATTTGTGGATACTTGCTGGGGGAGTAAATAGACAAACGTCTCCGGGGATACTTTAAGGTTGAGGGTATATCCTTTTTCACTATGGGGGAAAGCCTTGGATTGGTTAGAAAGGTTGCAAAACCATTCCATCTATACATGGGATGAATTGGCGGAGAAATTCATTACCAAGTTCTTCTCTCCCGGGCATATGGCTACTCTTAGAGACGAGATTCTAGCATTCAAACAAGAACCCAATGAGCCTTTGCATGAGATATGGGAGAGGTACCGAACTATGGTGAAAGAGTCCCCGAACAATGACATGATGGAGGCTATGATTCAACAAACTTCCTATAGTGGGATCAATACTACCAATCAATGTGTGTTCAACCAACTTGCCGGTGGAAATTTCACGTGCTATAGTAATAATATCTGGATCAGCACAGACAACTCATGTGCTATAGTAATAATATTTGAATCCACACAGACAACTCACGTGCTATAGTAACAATATCCTCACAATTAGGCTTTCGGCCTCACTCAGTCATCAATCTCTCCAGTCTCTCTCTCAAGGGCTCACGATGTCATAAAATTGGCCCGAAAATGATGATACGATGTATCAACAAATAACAACAGAGATTGAGATATGATATGCATATGAGTGCGTATGACTGAGTATATAAAGCAATGAAAGCAGATAACTCAATAGCAGAAATGACCTCAGTGGGTCCCAACATGATAAGCATGTAGCCTAGGCATGGTTTCTAACATGTATCACAGCTTAATAGCTCAAATACGTAGGAATTTCATGGTTACAAGTAAGATCAGGTAACTACACAGTACCACAGAAATAACAGAGTCACAATTCACACGGTGCACGCCCACACGCCCATCATCTAGCATGTGCGTCACCTCAACACTAATCACATTATACGTAATTCGGGGTTTCATACCCATAGCACCAAGTTTATAAGTGTTACATACCTCGAACAAGCCAAATCCAATACCGAGCAAGCCAAGGATGTTCCAAAAATTCCACCCCACGCGTACCGACCTAGAACGGCTCGAAACTAGCCAAAAGTAACTCAAATACATCAAATAAGCCCAAGGAAACAATATCAAATGATAAAGGTCGAATCCGTAATCAAAAGTCCAAAAATCATTCCAAAAGTCCAACCCGGGTCCACGTCTCGGAACCTGACAAAACTCATAAAATCTGATAACCCGTTCAATTACGAGTCCAACCATACTAGTTTCACTCAAATTCGACTCTGAATCGATGTTCAAAACTCAAATATTCACATTATGAAACTTTAAACCCTCAATTTCCATCTCAATATACTAATTAGAAGATGAAAACAATGATAGATTCATGTATATTAACCAAATCCGAGTCATAATCACTTACCCTCAATGAATTTCTTAAAATATTCCATGAAACATTGCCACAACCGAGCTCCCTAAGTCCAAATGTGAAATAATACTCTAACCTTCATTTATATATAACAAAATCTGACCTCCCATTGTTTTGTGTGGCCGCACATCCCAGGTCCCGCGGCCTCAAGTCCAAATTGTGCGGTTGCACTTCCATAGTGACTGCACTACTAAGATTTAGTGAATTGGCCATAATATTTTGTACAAATATTCAAATGATAATTCCTTTATCTTTATGGAAACTAGACACAAAGGACTACAACTTTTATTTTTAAATCATCTCCAAATTCCTTATAGATTTAAAGATATAAGCTTCCGAAGTCAAACTATCGAACCTGCAGAATCTCCGATCTGTGGCTGCGAGAAGAATTGTGTAGTCCGCACTTTCCCTCCCAGGTCCGCACTTGAGGCTTTGCTTCAACACTCCAAAATGTGCTCCTCTACTTCTAAATGTACCAGAACAGCATCAGAGTGCCGAAAATGCCTGGACTCAAAATTTACCCTGAAACATACCCGAGTCACTCGGAACCCCGTCTGAATGTACCAACGAGTCCTAAAACACAATACGAACTTACTCGAAGCCTCAAATCACACATAACAACATCGAAACGTTGAATCATATTAACCTAATTGCGGTTGGGTCAAGGATATTATTATTATTGGATAATAATAATAATAATGTACATTGGCAAAGTAATAGGTAGTTGATGAAATCCATGTCTCGGTTTAGAGAATGATGGTACATCTTATACTCTTAATCTCCTTTAATAGTTTACCAACTGCAGGCAGATTAAACATCTCTCATTTTATCGTTGACATTCTTTCCACTGTAATTTTTGCAGAAAATTTGGAGCTTGATTTGAAAAGATGTTCTTGCTTTGTTGCTTATCCATAATGGTGAATCGGTGACGGTCATTGTGAAGCCTCAAGGCAACAAGCCAGATTTGTGCTGAGCACACTCTTGACTCTTCGTGGTGTTTGATTTGATCAGAACAAACCATTTATAAGCCTCTTGTTTGATGTATAACTTTTATTGCAATGATCAAATGTTCATCCTCAGCTAATAAAATTGGATATCTCAGATCAATTAGATGTCCTTTGCTCATGCCATTGGGGTGGTCTATACTTCCAAATCCAAGTGGCAGTGCACTGTTTTGACCATTTCAACCGAACTTTTGTGTGAGGGACTTTTCAACACAAGTTGATTTAAAGTGTGACACATGGATTATGTATGAACCTACATAAGCCTATTGGCCCAAAGATCACTCCCCACCCTCGCCTGAGTCCTCTCCCTATATATATCTATTTGAGATACTAAAGAATTGAAGCTAAAAAATGGAAGGAGAGAGTTCAAAGACATACGAGGATTTTGAAGCTGAGGATTTGGAAGTTGTAGAGTCAACCGATCCTGATTGGCTGACAATTCCGAAATGCCGAGGAAATATTGGAAGGCTGTTTGCAAGTGAATAATCTCCTTTTACTATGAATTCGGTTCAATTTGATGTGTTGGCATTGTCTGTCCAAGGAGTTACAATTTCCGTGTGTTTATATTAGAGATATTTTATAGTATATTATTTTGATTTACTTCCTCCTCACTTTTTTGCTCATGAAGTCAGCAGGTATATATACGTGTATTTTAAAGATTTTTGCCATTTTTTGGTAGGAGTACAACAAACCTAAGCCGGCTCTCGTAAAAGGAGAACTTTACGCTTCAGTAGAAAGTCTTCCAACTTTTGCCCTGGAAGATGATCGACCTGATTGGAAATGTCTAGTCTGTTTGTATAGTGGTGAAAAGGGTGAAGAATTGGTTGAGTTTCCGTGCCGAGAACACCATCTCCACCTTGAGTGTGGGAAGCGATTGCTTGTAAGTGGCCGATCGAGCTAAACAAGATACTTAGAATTTTATTTTCTCATTTTCATTTACTCTAATGTCTGATTTGTAAAAATTATTGGAGTAATATTGATCATTCATTTGTTTAATATATCCTTGTTTAGAAAAGTGACAACAAGTGTCCACACTGTCACAAGGAGATGTTAACAGGCAACGCTGCCTATGATAGCTGGCTAATTAAAAAGGATGAAGAGGAATAAGAGAAAAAGGTGCTAGCAAGGCTATCAAGAGAGGAGAATATATGTATGTTTAGTTGGCAATATCGAATCCACTGCATTAGTAGGACACTTGTTGTCACTTTTCTAAACAAGGATATATTAAACCAATGAATGATCAATATTACTCCACTAATTTTTACAAATCAAACACTAGAGTAAATGAAAATGAGAAAATAAAATTCTAAGTATCTTGTTTAGCTCGATCGGCCACTTACAAGCAATCGCTTCCCACACTCAAGGTGGAGATGGTGTTCTCGGCAAGAAAACTCAACCAATTCTTCACCCTTTTCACCACAACACAAACAGACTAGACATTTCCAATCAGGTTGATCATCTTCCAGGACAAAAGTTAAAAGACTTTCTACTGAAGCGGAAAGTTCTCCTATTACAGGAGTCGGCTTAGGTTTGTCGTACTCCTACCATAAAATGGCAAAAACCTTTAAAATACACAAGATATATGTATGTATACCTGCTGACTTCATGAGCAAAAAAGTGAGGAGGAAGTAAATCAAAACAATATACTATAAAACATCTCTAATATATACATACTGAAATTGTAACTCCATGGACAGGCAATGCCAACACATCAAATTGAACCGACTTCATAGTAAAAGGAGATTCTTCGCTTGCAAACAGCCTTCCAATATTTCCTCGGCATTTCGGAATTGTTAGACAATCAAGATCGGTTGACTCTACAGCTTCCAAATCCTCAGATGATTCTGAGTCCTCAGCTTCATAATCCTCGTATGTCTCTGAACTCTCTCCTCCCATTTTTTAGCTTAAATTCTTTAGTATCTCACTTCATATGTTAGTTAGAGTCACATACATATATATAGGGATAGGACTCAGGCGAGGTTGGGGAGTGATCTTTGGGCCAATAGGCTTAAATGGGTTCATACATAATCCAAGTGTCACACTTTAAATCAATTTGTGTTAAAAAGTCCCTCACACAAAAGTGTTCAAAAGTCCCACACACAACTTGTGTTGCCCATCATAAAAGTTCGGTCGAAATGGTCAAAAACAGTGCCCTGTCACTTGGATTTGGAAGTATAGACCACCCCAATGGCATGAGCAAATGACATTTAATTGATTTGAGATATCCAATTTCAATAGACCACCGTCCAAAAAATAAGCTCCATCAAAATTATTTTCCTTAAAAGTAGCAAAAAAAAATTAAAACCATCCCTCTCTTCTCTCATAGCAACCATCATCCTAGAAATTAGGTTCCATTTCCTTTAATGTTATCCAAAAAATCTACCAAATTTTTTAAAATTATTTTCTTATTTTTTATTTGTATATTAAAATTTATATAACACATAACAACATCGAAACGCTGAATCATATTAACCCAATTGCGGTTGGGTCAAGGATATTATTGTTATTGGATAATAATAATAATAATAATAATAATGTACATTGGCAAAGTAATAGGTAGTTGATGAAATTCATGTCTCGATTTAGAGAATGATGATACATCTTATACTCTTAATCTCCTTTAATAGTTTACCAACTGCAGGCAGATTAAACATCTCTCATTTTATTGTTGACATTCTTTCCACTGTAATTTTTGCAGAAAATTTGGAGCTTGATTTGAAAAGATGTTCTTGCTTTGTTGCTTATCCATAATGGTGAATCGGTGACGGTCATTGTGAAGCCTCAAGGCAACAAGCCAGATTTGTGCTGAGCACACTCTTGACTCTTCGTGGTGTTTGATTTGATCAGAACAAACCATTTATAAGCCTCTTGTTTGATGTATAACTTTTATTGCAATGATCAAATGTTCATCCTCAGCTAATAAAATTGGATATCTCAGATCAATTAGATGTCCTTTGCTCATGCCATTGGGGTGGTCTATACTTCCAAATCCAAGTGGCAGTGCACTGTTTTGACCATTTCAACCGAACTTTTGTGTGAGGGACTTTTCAACACAAGTTGATTTAAAGTGTGACACATGGATTATGTATGAACCTACATAAGCCTATTGGCCCAAAGATCACTCCCCACCCTCGCCTGAGTCCTCTCCCTATATATATATCTATTTGAGATACTAAAGAATTGAAGCTAAAAAATGGAAGGAGAGAGTTCAAAGACATACGAGGATTTTGAAGCTGAGGATTTGGAAGTTGTAGAGTCAACCGATCCTGATTGGCTGACAATTCCGAAATGCCGAGGAAATATTGGAAGGCTGTTTGCAAGTGAATAATCTCCTTTTACTATGAATTCGGTTCAATTTGATGTGTTGGCATTGTCTGTCCAAGAAGTTACAATTTCCGTGTGTTTATATTAGAGATATTTTATAGTATATTATTTTGATTTACTTCCTCCTCACTTTTTTGCTCATGAAGTCAGCAGGTATATATACGTGTATTTTAAAGATTTTTGCCATTTTTTGGTAGGAGTACAACAAACCTAAGCCGGCTCTCATAAAAGGAGAACTTTACGCTTCAGTAGAAAGTCTTCCAACTTTTGTCCTGGAAGATGATCGACCTGATTGGAAATGTCTAGTCTGTTTGTGTAGTGGTGAAAAGGGTGAAGAATTGGTTGAGTTTCCGTGCCGAGAACACCATCTCCACCTTGAGTGTGGGAAGCGATTGCTTGTAAGTGGCCGATCGAGCTAAACAAGATACTTAGAATTTTATTTTCTCATTTTCATTTACTCTAATGTCTGATTTGTAAAAATTATTGGAGTAATATTGATCATTCATTTGTTTAATATATCCTTGTTTAGAAAAGTGACAACAAGTGTCCACACTGTCACAAGGAGATGTTAACAGGCAACGCTGCCTATGATAGCTGGCTAATTAAAAAGGATGAAGAGGAATAAGAGAAAAAGGTGCTAGCAAGGCTATCAAGGGAGGAGAATATATGTATGTTTAGTTGGCAATATCGAATCTACTGCATTAGTAGGACACTTGTTGTCACTTTTCTAAACAAGGATATATTAAACCAATGAATGATCAATATTACTCCACTAATTTTTACAAATCAAACACTAGAGTAAATGAAAATGAGAAAATAAAATTCTAAGTATCTTGTTTAGCTCGATCGGCCACTTACAAGCAATCGCTTCCCACACTCAAGGTGGAGATGGTGTTCTCGGCAAGAAAACTCAACCAATTCTTCACCCTTTTCACCACAACACAAACAGACTAGACATTTCCAATCAGGTTGATCATCTTCCAGGACAAAAGTTAAAAGACTTTCTACTGAAGCGGAAAGTTCTCCTCTTACAGGAGTCGGCTTAGGTTTGTCGTACTCCTACCATAAAATGGCAAAAACCTTTAAAATACACAAGATATATGTATGTATACCTGCTGACTTCATGAGCAAAAAAGTGAGGAGGAAGTAAATCAAAACAATATACTATAAAACATCTCTAATATATACATACTGAAATTATAACTCCATGGACAGGCAATGCCAACACATCAAATTGAACCGACTTCATAGTAAAAGGAGATTCTTCGCTTGCAAACAGCCTTTCAATATTTCCTCGGCATTTAGGAATTGTTAGACAATCAGGATCGGTT
This sequence comes from Nicotiana tabacum, assembly GCF_000715075.1. Taxonomy (NCBI): domain Eukaryota; kingdom Viridiplantae; phylum Streptophyta; class Magnoliopsida; order Solanales; family Solanaceae; genus Nicotiana; species Nicotiana tabacum. Next base: position 51,134,905 of record NC_134083.1, read on the forward strand.
GACTCTACAGCTTCCAAATCCTCAGATGATTCTGAGTCCTCAGCTTCAAAATCCTCGTATGTCTCTGAACTCTCTCCTCCCATTTTTTAGCTTAAATTCTTTAGTATCTCACTTCATATGTTAGTTAGAGTATATCACATACATATATTAGGGATAGGACTCAGGCGAGGTTGGGGAGTGATCTTTGGGCCAATAGGCTTAAATGGGTTCATACATAATCCAAGTGTCACACTTTAAATCAATTTGTGTTAAAAAGTCCCTCACACAAAAGTGTTCAAAAGTCCCACACACAACTTGTGTTGCCCATCATAAAAGTTCGGTCGAAATGGTCAAAAACAGTGCACTGTCACTTGGATTTGGAAGTATAGACCACCCCAATGGCATGAGCAAAGGACATTTAATTGATTTGAGATATCCAATTTCAATAGACCACCATCCAAAAAATAAGCTCCATCAAAATTATTTTCCTTAAAAATAGCAACAAAAAAAAAAACCATCCCTCTCTTCTCTCATAGCAACTATCATCCTAGAAATTAGGTTCCATTTCCTTTAATGTTATCCAAAAAATCTACCAAATTTTTTAAAATTATTTTCTTGTTTTTTATTTGTATATTAAAATTTATATAACACAGTAATAATTATATTGTATATCACAGTGTATAGCATAATAATAATATGTATATCAAAATGTTATTTTTCTTCTTTCTATAACACATTTTAGATTGAAAACTCAAGTTTCAAGACGACTCTACACGTGGATCCCCGTTGTATCTCCTGTATATCTCCAACATCAATGATATTTCATATATATCATATGTATCTGAGTATATCTATGTAAATCTATGTTATATGCATGATATAAAATGTAATATAAACTTTCCAAAATTCCAACTTTCGCCATTTCAAGCTTAATTCTACTACGGACTTCCAAATCACAATCCGGACGTGTTCCTAAGTCCAAAATATCACGACCCAAAATCCTCACAGTCGGGACCATGATGGCGCATAACATTATACTTGCTAGGCAAGCCAACGTTAGAGATTTATTCGTCAATTCTTTTACGTTTAAATGATTAACAATAAGCAAGCTATAACAAGTCGAAATGAACACGAAAATATATATAACATATTCAAATATATACTATTGATACAACCCAGAATCCGGAGTCAAAATTCACGAACATTCTAGGATTTTACTACAAGTATTTGTCCGAAAGAAAATACAACTGTTTGTGAAATAAAGAAAATAGTAAAGTATGGGGCATAGAAGGGGACGTCAGTGCTTGCGGGTGCCGACAGGTCTACCTTGGGTCTCCTAGCCGATAAATCCTACAGCCAACCTCTCGATCAACTCGAACCAGCTCCAAAATCTGCACAGGAAGTGCAGAGTGCAGTATCAGTACAACCGACCCCCATGTACTGGTAAGTGCCGAGCCTAACCTCGACGAAGGAGTGACGAGGCTACAAAGGGACACTCACAATATAGCCTGCATACAGTATATAATAAAAACAAAAAGGAAGACAGAATAAAATAAAACAGTAACTTGCAGGAAGTAAATACAGTTCGCAAAGTATTTCATCATTGTTTAGCTACTACCAATCCTTAAGTGCAATTTAAGACTATCGTACAACTAACACAGTCAGGGAAAAGTATAAACATATAAGTTGTTGCGGCGCGCAACCCGATCCCACCGTACATATCATAATCCCCCCTTATATCCTCTTAATAACATAAACAATAGAATATAAATAAATATGTTGCGGCGCGCAACCCGATCCCACCATATCACAATAATCACAATCACAGTTCACCCTTATTCCACCACAATCCACCCTTATTACACCTGTTACGGCGTGCAACCCGTTCCCACCGTACAATATCAATTCACCATTATCCCTCCTCAATATATCACCCTTATTCCTCCTGTTGCGATGCGCAACCCGATCCCACCAAATCAATATCAATTACTCAGTAAGTACAGAAATTTCACAAAACCTTCACAATACTTAAACTTCAAACCAAAGCAAATGTGAAGCTTGTACACTATGAAACTTCAAACAAGTAATACTACTCAGCGAGACCAATCCAGGATATACAATAAAAGGACCGATAAACCAGCTTAAGCAAATAATAGGAGGCAATGAAACTACGGAATAACTAATACCTTCAACAAAGGGAAACAATGACTAACAAGTAGCAATTAGGCATGGGAATACAAGTAAAGCATGTAACAGTTAGGGTAGGGAAAAAGCCAATATGAGAAGAACGGGAAGATAACAGGAAAAACAAATAAGTTGGCGGTGCATAAGTACTCGTCACCTCACATATACGCTGCTCACATGAATTTCATATAGCAAATAGGTCAAGGGTTCCTAATCCCTCAAGTCAAAGTTAGACACCACACTTACCTCGCTCCACATGCCATTCAATGCTCAATTACAACTTTTCCTCTAGAATCTACCTCGAAACCACTCGTATCTAGCCACTAAATAACATCAAATATTACTAAAGGAATCAATTACAATACATAAATTTTAATTTCCCAAACTTTTCCTCAAAAAGTCAAAAATTGACCCCGAACTCTCTTGGTCAAAACTCGAGGTTCGGACCAAAACCAATTCACCCATTCACCCTCGAGCCCGATTATGCGATTAGTTTTGAAATCCGACCTCAATTTGAGGTCTAAATTCCAATTTTTCAAAAATCAGTAATTCTACCCAAACCCCCAATTTATACAATGGAAATCCTAGATTTTAGGTTAAAAATTCATGAAATGTGATTGGTAGTTGAAAGAAAGTGGGTTAGGATCACTTACCAAAGTTTTGGGAAAGAAATGGTCTTGGAAGAATCGCCTCTAGGGTTCTAGAATTTGAAAATTTGAAGAATGGGAGAAAATCCCGTATAAGTCTCATTTACCTAGCTGGAAATGTCGCAAATGCGAAGGAGGCATCGCAAATGCGAACCCCTTATCATTTATGCATTGTTCGCAAATGCAAGGTATAGTTCGCAAATGCGAACATGGGCAAGATCGCAAATGCGACCATGGGATCGCAGATGCGAAAAGCACCCCTCCCCAGTTCCCATCGCAATTGCGAGAAATTGTTCACAATTGTGAACATTGGCCTCCACAGCTACTCTTCGCAAATGCGATGAGTAGGTCGCGAATGCGAACCCAACAATTGTCACAAATGCGAAGCTTGATCTTGCAATTGCGATATCAGAGGCCTGCAACAAGAGCTGAAGCACACCAACAAATTTTTCTAAGTTCAAATCACTATGTAGCCTATCTGAAACTCACCCGAGCCCTCGGGGTTCCAAACCAAGCATGCACATAATTCTAAAAATATCATACGAATTTGCTCGTGCAATCAAATCGCCAAAATAACACCTAGAACTACAAATTGAACCCCAAATCACATGAAATTTTCAAGAAAATATTGAAATTCTTATTTTCAAAACCGGACATCCGAATCACGTCAAATCAACTCTGTTTTTCATCAAATTTCACATACAAGTCATAAATATGGTATTGTACCTATACCGGGTTCCGGCATAAAAATACGAACCCGTTGTCACGATCCAAAATCTAACAATGGTCGTGATGGCGCCTATCGTGTTACAAGGCAAGCCTACTTCCCAAAATATTAATACTAAACCGATTATAAGAATTTAATAAAATATTTCCAACATTTGAATTTTTCATAAAATAAATCAACTCTAAATATAATTATAGAAAATACGAAAACGAGCCCCAAACATCGGAGTGTCACTAAGTCATGAGCGTCTAAAACTATAAACTAAGATATATAAAGTGTCTAACTGTCCAAAATAAGAAATGACAAAAGGAGTACCAAGGTCATGCGGACGCTAGCCGCTACCTTGCAATCTCCACAGATAGCCGGCCTGAACTGAACGATCGCCGCGCTCTAACTCACCTGATCTGCACATAAAGTGCAGGGTATAGTATGAGTACAACCGACTCAGTAGTAACAGAAATAACTAAGGAACTGAGCAGTAGTGACGAGCTAAGTAAAATAGTCCAATTGTTTTTTTTCACAATTTAAAAATAAACAGAAATAAACAGGTAAATTCCATAACTCAGTAAATGCCACAAGAAAGTTTAACAGATTAATGCATTAACAGCACAAATAAATACAACCTCACAGCAGTTTCACTCCATCACTCATCACTCGCACTCAACACTCAACACTCAACACTATGCGTTCACTGGGGGTGTGTACAGACTCCGGAGGGGCTCCCAAATCCCAAGCGCTAAGCACGGACAACTCACGTGCCATAATATCAATACCTGGATCCGCACGGCCAGCTCACGTGCTACGCGGATAACTCATGCGCTATGGTATCAATACCTGGACCCGCATGGTCAGCTCATGTGCTAGGCAGACAGCTCACGCGCTATGGTATTAATATCCTCACAACCAGGCCCTTGGCCTTACTCAGTCATGTACCTCTCCAGCCTCACAATGCACCACAAATAAGGGGACACAACCCACATCAAGTATCACAACATATCAACAAAATAATAGAGACTGAGGTAAACATGTACAATAATTTCTATGACTGAGTACAAATAATGTGAGCATGAATGAAACCTAAACATGATCTCTAACGTGAAGGCAGACAAGTTCACCAACAAGTAAATGCATAAACACAGATAATGGTTATTAGGCCTCATGGGATGGACCAAGTCTCAATCCCTCGAGGTATACACCCACACGCCTATCACCTAGCGTGGGTATCAACTCCAAACAATCACATGATATCAAATTCTCTGGGTTTATACCCTCAAGGCCAGAGTTAAAACTGTTATTTACCAAAACAACGTAAAATCCTACTCCGGGATGCCCTCGTTTCTGGACTCGGTCTCCAAAAGCTCCGAATCTAACCAAAATTAGAATAATACTATCAACATGTGCTAAAGAATCGAATTCCACAATAAAAACAATAAAATATGCTAAAAATCCGAAATCGGCCAAAACCCGGCCCCCGGGCCCACGTCTTGGAACAGTCAAAAATGGCAGAATTAGAACCCTAGTCCTATCCCGAGTCTAACCATATAAAATTTATCAAAATCGGACTCCGTTTGGTCCCTCAAATCCCTACCTAAAACTCTCCAAAACTCAAGCCCTAACTCCCTCAAATTTTCTTTGAAATCATCAATCAAATCCCAAAAACGAAGATGGATTCATGAAATATAATCAAAACCGAGTAGATAACACTTACCCCAATCCCTATGGTGAAAATCGCCTTCAAAATCACCCAAATCCGAGCCCCCCAACTCAAAATATGACCGAATGAACAAACTCTTATTTTATATATTTTTCTGCCAGCTATTCTGCCTCGTTTCTCATGCCAAACGATCCCAAAACTCTATTTTTATGCCTCCAATGGATTTCTTGTGAAATTATAGTCAAGTTAGACTTTTGAATCACTCAATTTGATCTTATAATGAAGGAGATATGTAGGTTTTAATATTTGCAAATAGTGCAGATTTTTAAATACTCCGTCAGTGGCAATTCCGTAATTAATCTGACAAATCTGGCAACCTAATTCTTAGTAAACTAACCATAAAATCTTCATACGTTGTCCAAATTCGACGATTATTTTTGCTACGGGTCCGTAATTACGATACAGATCTAATATTTTAATATTAAAGGAAACCGGAGCTCATTTTATTCAATATGATATCATTTATGCTTGAAGAAACGGCGTCGAAACATAAGAAAAATGAGCGCAACACACCCCAAACCTATCCGAAACTCACCCGAGGCCCTCGGGACTTCAACTAATAATTCCAACAAGTCATATATAACTACCTGAAATTAGTCGAACCTCCGGAACAGCCAAAACAACACCAAAACACCAAATCAACCTCGAATTCAAGCCTAAGAACTTCTAAACCTCCAAAATTCGCCAACTACGCTGAAACCTATCAAACCGCGTTCAAATGACCTCAAATTTTGCACACACTTCACAAATGACACTACGAACCTACTCCAACTTTCGGAATTCCATTCTGACCCCGATACCTAATTTTCCACCGCCGACCCAATTCGTCAAATTTCTAACTTTCACCAACTCAAGCCTAATTCTACCACGGACCTCCAAATTATATTTCGGACACACTCCTAAGTCTAAAATCACCCAATGAGTTCGTTTATTCATAATTCAACTTCCGGTTGACTTTTCTAACTTAGCTTTCTAACTAAGGGACTAAGTGTCTCATTTCACTCCAAAACTACTACGGACCCAAACCTACCAACTCGATACATCTCAACACCGCTGAATAACACATAAAGAAGCTGGAATGGGGGAAACATGGCTATAACTCTCGGAACGACTGGCCGGGTCGTTACATCCAAAAAGTCAAACTTTGGTCAAACACTTCAATTTCATTAAGCTTTCAACTTCCAAAATTTGACATAGTCTGATATCTCGGGCTAGGGACTTTCAATTTCGATTACGGGCATATGCACAAGCCCTAAATTATGATACGGACCCACCAGTACCGTCAAAATACTAATCCGGGTCCGTTTAACAAAAATATTGACCGAAGTCAACTCAAATAAAGTTTTTAGGCAAAATTTCTTATTTTGATCAGTTTAACATAATAGCTTTCCGGAAAGACGCCCGAACTGTGCACACAAATAGAGAAAGGCTAAAACATGACTTTGAAAGGGTTCGGGTCACAGAATTAGGTTGAAATCATAAGATGACCTATCGGGTCATCACACAAAATCACCTAACAGAGCTAACAGATCCATCAAACTTTAAATCCGAGGTCGTTTACATATAAGTCAATATACCATCAACTTTTCCAACTTAAACTCTCAATTAAGAGACGAAGTGTCTCAATTCACTCTGAAATCTCCCCGGACCCAAACCAACTAACCCTGTAAGTCATATAACAGATGTAGAGTACAAAAGGAGCAAAATATGGGGGAACGGGGCTACAACTCTCGAAACGACCGGCCGGGTCGTTACAAATTCATAACGAAACAACAAAATATTGAAATTATACAAACAATATAAGTTCAAATCGAAACCTAGAATCTTTAGGAGGGGGAGGGGCAGTGGCGGCAATAGAGGCGGTAGCAACGGGCAGTGGCAACAGCGACATGGGGGGCAGTGGCAACGTGGGATGAGGAATGGGATTTGTGTGAGGGAACTAGAGAAGGAGTGGGGGAAGGGTGTTGTGTGTGTGATGGAGAAGAGAGTGGGGGAGTTAGAAAATTTTGAGAAGAGAGTAAGAGAAATGAGGGGAAAATCCCGTATTTGGGATCTGGAATTAGAATTACCGACCGACGTTGGTCGGTACATTAAGTGACCACGCATTGACTGTGTTTGACCATTAACCGACCAACTTCGGTCGGTTATTTGTTTTATAAAAAAAAAAATATTATTTTTGTTCTTATTTCATAAAAAATTATAAGCTATAAAAAATTATTATAAACTATAAGCATTTATTTTAATCACATATATGTTTACTATAAATAATTATAAACTATAAGTATAATCTTTATAAATAATTATATTAACTAATTACTTTTAATAAATTATAAGCATTTATTTTATTCACATATATATAATTAATCAATCATAATAAAACAAATAAAGGAATATATATGAGACGCTTATTTTATTCGAATTCCAGATTTCGTCTTATATATTCATTCGTTTTATAACTAATTACAAATCACATAAATTAATAAATATCGGTCAATTAAGACATTTTACCTTTTGTATTCATCTATCTAATTTAATTTTCTAAGTAATAATTAAATATATGAGTAATTTCACACACAATCACACACACACACACACACACACACACACATATTATATTGTAATTGATGATCAATCACATACATTACTATGTACGGAAACTTTATCAATTGATGAATTGGTAAACCAATATTATTCTATTTTAAATATATTTAGTCGATTGTTATATTAACTCGTTTACTTAATGCTAATAATTTCTTTCGTTTCTTTAATTTGCGATCCATATATACATGTCAAAGATGTTTAGTATTAATTCTTCTATATTTCATTCATTCATCACTAATAATGCATGACATAGATTAATCGATATAGGCCTAGACATTTTGTTTTTAATATTCATCGATATAGGTCGAGACGTTTTGTTTTTAATATTCATCGATGCATGTAAGTAAGTTATAAGTCGATCAATCAATTTACAAATAGATATATTTGATGATGATCAATTATATATACTAATTAGATTATTGCTTCTTCACAAGCGTATCCGCAAAAGAACCCGACCTTGTGGCCCTAGCGCTTCACGTTCTTAGATACCTATATATACATATATATACACACACACTTCGTTGTACTACTTTAACTATATATAGCTTATTATAGTATATGTTAGTGTATTCATTATTTGTATTACAAAATAAAGTGTTAACGGTTTACATTTATCTTATTATGGTGGATGTCTACTCTTCCTCCTTGATCTTCTCAAATGCTTAATGACATATTCAATGACTTATTTCTATGTTTAATGACATATTTTTCTTCACTTTTTATGCCTATATAAAGGCCTTGTAATAGATAAGAAAATACACACAATTGAAGAAGAAAATCTCTTTCTTCTCTCTATCTCCATTTATTGTTCATGTTTTACTAAATTGCTTTTATTTCATTACAACATTTCTTATATATGTTTTACTAAATTGCTTTTATTTTATAACATGTTATCAATACGAATTACTCATTTCATGATCTTCTACGTCAAGACTATGTAAATTATAAGCAAACAATGAGATCAAGTACAATGAAAAATGTCTTGGATGATAATACAAAGATAAGTTTTACATCTATCTAAACCTATTCATACTTTCATATTTTACATCTATCTAAACCTATTCATACTTTCATATCTTTGCATTTACTTTATGTGCAGTATTTAGTTAAAATATTTTTTTCAATTGTATCCAGCGAAATAAAGAACTAGAAAGGTATGTCTTTATTTGCTACATCTCTTATATGACAAAATTAATATTCCAACGTATATATATGTTCTAATCGTTTACATACTATGTTAGATAATTATTAAGATAATTTAGTAAATAATATTTTTACCATCACATGATGTATTTCATTGAAAGAAAAATTATCAAATATGTAGGCGATTTTACGGTACCTTGCAAATTTGGCATTCGAATATACAATCAATATAAACTTATTATAGTTATAATTTATAATAGTCACGGTTATGCATTAAGCCTTAAATATTTTTGCTGGAAACATAAGGCTCATTCCTCCGTATTGATTTTTTTTTTTGTTGTGAAGTTCTTATAGTCTTTGAAATATAAGTGGTTATAGGTTATCTGCACCTTTCCCCTAATTAATTTATTAAAATATAAAAGTGATTGTATCATTTAAAAAAAAATGGCATATATCCTAACTAACATTTTTGTTGCAGAGGAACTGTTTCAAGATTGAAATAGTTATATGAGTTTTCTTGAAAGTTAATTTACTTATGCCTATAATTATGAAGTAAATCCTAGTGAATTTTGGCCTATTATGCCAAAGATTGAGGGTAAGATGATATGTTCAAGTCCCAACGCACTATGTTAATGAAAAGACGTTGGATTCAAGTTCCAATGCATTATGGCCTAGCATGCCTTTATATGGGTAAGGCATTGGGTTTGAGTCCTAATGCACCATATTGATAATAATAATAATAATAATAATAATAATAATAATAATAATAATAATAATAATAATAACTAAAAAAATAATAATATATTTTTTATGAAAAAGCATGAAGCTTGTCCCACTTGATTTGCTCCATTCTTGAAGTGAATGTGATAGCAGTGCATGATAAGTCTAAATAAAGACAAGTGGTTGACCAATGAATGTGAGCGAGCGAAAGGCCAAAATAATAATAGTTATCACTATGGTAATTATAAAAAGGGAGAAATTCTTTGAAGAGAATGTGACTTGTGATAAACATTGAGATTGCATACTCATTCCTGAAAGTGAATGTGAAAATATATATGTGATAAAGATTATGCATAATAATATACTTGTGCATGGTTGGAAAAATACTACAACTCACCTCTAAGGGAGGTTTGAGACAAAGAAAGATAATGAATATTACTGTGTAGTTACATGAATATATCATTGGTCGCATACATGTGATACGCCAAAAAATATTTTGTCAAGCCTTATGAAAGTTATTAAAAGCAAAATTAAAGTAAGAAATTATTTTACTTATGATGATTTTGAACATGACAATTATTATGATATAATTCTCTTTGTGAAGGAGACATTCATTATATGGATGGTGTGACAAAAGATCTTGTAGTACAAAAGCAGTTAAGAGCTCTGAGAGAACTAATTTGTTACTACCCGGATGAATGAAATTATTTATGACATTAATATTGTAGTAAGTCTCAAAAGAAACATTCTGATTTACAAATATATTAGCCAAAATGGTTGGCATATTGAGACTATAAATAAAAAGAAAATTGAATATCTTTATATTACTATAATCATACCGGGTAAATATGAAAGGTTACCTGACTTTTCTTCTATTTGTACTACACAAGTATAAGCATGATGATGCAATCACAAGCCACAAGTAAACTAGAGGTTTATTGAAATAAATATTAGTTGGCATGACCGGTTGATCATCTCGGTTCAATTATGATGCGAAAAAATTAATTGAGAATTACATTGGCATATATTGAAGAAATATAAGATTCTTCAAGAATTCTCTTGTGTTGCTTATTCTCATGATATACCGGTTAAAGTTGGGATTGAATCCCTTGATTTCTGGAATGAATAAAAGGTGATAAATATATGGGGCCGGTCACCTTCTATGTGGACCGTTTACTATTATATAATTTTAATAGATGCATCTATTCTATGGTCACATGTGCATTTGTTATCAACTTGCAGTTTGGCTTTTGCAAGATTGATTGCTCAAATTATTAGAGCACAGTTCCAGAATATAAATTCTGATAGATTTATCTTCATAATACTAGTTTAAATCCAAGTTGATTTAGCAAAAATTGTATGCCTCGAATTATATCTAAACCATTGGTTATGAGAATAAAACTGTCAAAATAAATTTTGGTATGTGATGTATTATTTAATATACAACAGCACTTGTAGGTATCTAGCCAAGTTATGATAAGTTCTCCCTATCACAATCGGTTCGGGGTCAAGAACCAAATAATTTCCATCTAGATATATGAATGTGCTATATGATTTAATTGTTCCACCACAATGCACAAAGAAGGATCCCCAAACAAGGCCAGGGATATGTGTTGATGATCCCAACAACATGGGGAGAAAATGGGCAGATGAAAAAGTAATGAAAAAGTAATGCATGTAATGAATTATTATGAGTACATCTAGATACTCGTACGAGAAAATGTAAACTTGAAGTTCAAGTGATAATTCATTTGCAAAATATTGCCAGGCGTATTTGCTGACCCAAAGCTAAATGTCATGTTCAACTGCTAATGCTCCAAATAAAATAAAGTTTATAATAAATAGAGTCTATGGCATGCATAAAGCATAATAGACTAATCGGTTCCAAAGATAAAACTTCTCGAAGAAGGAGAGGAGCAAATGTTCAAGATGGTCATAATAAGGAAGCAAGTGCTCTAGAAGAGCACCACGACATAACACTTCATAAGACCTCATGGGAGAGGCTCAGGTACCTGAAATAATAAGATAAAGAGATCTCAATAAGTTATGTCTTTATTGGGTAATAGTAGAACCGATAAAAAAATGATCGTCAACGATATTGTTAATATAATGTAGCGCTCAATATTATTAATATTGACGAGGATCTTGAGCTCAAATCTATCATGAAATTTGGAGAGATAAATGATTGGCCAAATAAAAAATATGCAATGAAAATTGATTTCACCTGAAAAATATGAAGTTGGACGGATAGTCCCAACACCTGAAAGTATAAAGCCAGTGGAGGTATAAATGTGTTCTTGTGCAAAAAAAAAAGAAAAGGTCAAGTCGATAGACATAAAGACGACTTGTGTCACAAGAAGATTTGTAAATATCCTGGCATTGATTATATAGAGACATGTTCTCCTGTGGTGGATGTCGCCATTTCAGGTTTTAATCTGGCAATACAAGAAAAACGTGATATGCGTATAATGAAAATCATTGAAGGATTTAAATTGTTCTGAAGCATATTAAGGTTTCCAAGAAATTTATTAAATAAAGCTTCAAAAATCCTTATACGGATTGAAACAATCAGGGCGCATGTGGTATAATCGCCTGAGTGAGTACCTGTTGAAAGAAGGGTACAAGAATGATTCAATTTGACCTTGTGTCTTTATAAAAAGATCTGAATCTAAAATTATTATAATCATCGTGTATGTTGATGATTTAAATATCATTGGAACTCCTAGGGAGCTTCCTAAAGTAGTAGAGCTTCCTAAAGAAGTAGACTATTTAAAGAAAAAATTTGAAATGAAAGATCTTGGAAAGAAAAAATTTTGTGTTGGTCTACAAATTGGGTATATAAAAAATAGAATTTTTGTCCATCAATCAGCATACACTAAAATGATTTTAAAGTGATTCTATATGGATAAAGCACATCCATTCGGACCTTATGAAAATAATGAAGAGCTTCTTGGTCCCGAAGTACCGTATCTTAGTGCAATTGGTGCACTAATGTATCTTTCTAACATTACAAGGTCTGCCATAACTTTTTCAGTTAATGTATTAACAAGATATAGCTCTGCTCCTACAAGGAGACATTAGAATGGAATCAAACACATATTGCGGTATCTAAAAGGGACTACCGATATGGGATTATTTTATGGCAATGATTGCAGTCCCGATCTTGTTGGTTATGCCGATGCTGGGTAGTTATATGACCCACACAAGGCTCGATCTCAAACATGCTATGTGTTTATATATGGAGGCACTGCCATATCTTGGCGATCGACTAATCAATCAATCATGGCTACTTCTTCTAATCATATTGAGATAATTGCTATTCATGAAGCAAGTCGAGAATGTATATGGTTGAGGTCTATAATACACCTTATTCGAGACAAATATGGTTTGAAGTGTGACAAACTACCCACAATTTTGTATGAAGACAATGCAGCATGCATAACCCAATTAAAGGGAGGATTCATAAAGGGGATAGGACAAAGCAAATTTTACCAAAGTTTTTTTTTACACATGATCTTCAAAAGAATGGTGATATCAATGTGCAACATATCTGTTCAAGTGATAATATAGCTGATCTGTTCACCAAAACTCTACCGACGTCAACCTTCAAGAAACTAGTGTACAAGATTGGGATGCGAAGGCTCAAGGATGTGAATTGATGCTCTCATCAGGGGGAATTAATACGTGTTATACTCTTTTTTCCTTACAAGGTTTTGTCCCACTGGGTTTTCCTTGCAAGATTTTTAATGAGGCAACCAAAAGGCGTATTTCTAAACATGTGTACTCTTTTTCCTTCACTAGAATTTTTTCCCATAGGGGTTTTTCCTAATAAGGTTTTAACGAGGCACATTATCTATGGACATCCAAGAGGGAGTGTTATAAGAAAAATTAAATTATGGTGGATGTCTACTCTTCCTCCTTGATCTTCTCAAATGGTTAATGACATATTCAATGACATATTTTTATGTTTAATGACATATTCAATGACATGTTTTTCTTCACTTTTTATGCCTATATAAATGCCTTGTAATAGATAAGAAAATACACACAATTGAAGAAGAAAATCTCTTCCTTCTCTCTATCTCCATTTCTTGTTCATGTTTTACTAAATTGCTTTTATTTCATAACAACATTTCTTATTTATGTTTTACTAAATTGCTTTTATTTTATAACATTAACGAATTATATTTATATTATTTAGATAGTAAATATTAATGTGATTCAAACGATTGATCATGTATGACCTATGAACCGACCGAAGTTGGTCGGTTATTTTCCAGAAATTACATCTACCGACCGAAGTTGGTCGGTCAAATATTTCCCTGTAATAACCGACTAACTTTGGTCAGTAAATTTAACTATAAATTTTATAAAATATTTTAAATGATAATATAATTATTTAAATTTAAAAATATGGGTCCACATTACGAACCGATGTTGGTCGGTAATCAAAAGGTACTTTGACTAAGCAAGCCTGACCACTGCGGTCAAATGTTTGACTAATACACCGACCAATTTCGGTCGGTATGTAATTTTAAAAAAATGTAAAATATTTTTTTGGTAGTTTCCGTCCGTTTTGGATGATATTTTGGTCGCTTTTGTTGACCGACCAACATTGATCGGTATCGCTTGGTCGGATATTCCCGGATTTCTAGTATTGCTTCTTCGTTTGTTGTAACACTTGCGATTGTTGGAATAGTCTGTTCCATCAAGAATAAATTAAATTCTGAAAGCCGATAACAAAATATCAACTAATGCTCTCAGTCGATGCTTTCTGGGATCATAACTTTTTGTAAAGTGATCATGAGATGAGAAATCTTATCACTGGAAGAAATTTGCCATCATGTTTATCAACTTATATCAATCAACTTGTAAAGGAAAAAATAAAAACCAAAGTCAAAAAAATAAAAACCAAAGTCAAAGGACGATGGATTTATGTGAAGGAAATCAAGGAGTATCTATAATATATTTCTTCAAAGATCAATCATGCTAAGACTCATATGAGTTTACACGGAAGACGGAATCTCAAAGCGATGAATTAGGAAGAAAGTGGCCAATTCGGGTTTTTATTACTTCTCTATTCATTCTATGCTCGTGTGTCTGTGTATGGAAAGCGTTGAGGAAAGTGACTGGGATTTGAATTGGCCGTCACCAACTCGCCATTTGCAAATAGTTTCATGAAGTCACACCACCATGTCTCGTCTTTCATATAGTGATATTGTTTCCTATACTAAGATGAAGGAATAGCAGTGATATATTATTTATGGTCAATTTGGTGTGGCTTGCAGAAAATATTCATCGGTTCTTCATTAACTGTTTGGGGTGGATGGCCTTGAAAAACCTTGGATATTTTCATGTAAGTTTACAGTAATACTTGAAGTGTTCTTGATATAATATATATATAGATGAACATATATGTGTTTGATTAGAGAAAGAGATTAAACTGTTTAAGCTGTTATAATAGTTTAGTTGGAAAACCATTTGGAAAGGGAATTAAAATTATCGTGATTTTCTATACCCGTTATGGAGAATAAAATCTTCATGATTTTCTACTCCTGCTTCGAGATCAAAATCTGCGTGATTTTTTACTCGTTCGTTGAGATTAAAGTCTTCGTGACTTTCTACTCATTTGTCGTAAATTAAAGTCTAAGTGACTTTATACTCGTTTTAGATACTAAAATCTTAGTGATTTTCTACTCCAATTTATTATTCGATTTGAAGATTAAAAACTTCACCGTTTATTAAATTTTATTGTGTCACATATTACTCGGTTGGAAGATTAAAAAACTTCACCTTATTGATTTTGATTGTGTCAGATTGGTTTGAAGATAAAAAACTTCACCATTTATTCTGGATCTGTCGTGATACAAACAAGAGTTCACGTGGTTGGCTCTACAAAGTAATAGAGGCGGTGAATGTGAATCTCCTTTAGAAGAAATATGTTTGGAATGTGGTATTTATTCATCAAATGACAGCCCCTTAGTCACCGCAATCTAATGGAATTGCAGAAATAAAGAATAGAACGTTAAAGGAAATGATGAATGCCTTGTTGATAAGTTC
Source organism: Nicotiana tabacum (assembly GCF_000715075.1). Taxonomy (NCBI): domain Eukaryota; kingdom Viridiplantae; phylum Streptophyta; class Magnoliopsida; order Solanales; family Solanaceae; genus Nicotiana; species Nicotiana tabacum. The sequence continues at coordinate 51,150,680 of NC_134083.1, forward strand.
TGATTTACCCCAGAACTTGTAGGGGTAAAGCTATTTTTACAGCTAACTGAATACTCAATCGAGTTCCCCATAGCAAGACACAATCAATTCCATATGAAATATGTAATGACCTGACTGGTCGTTTTGAGCTCTAGCGTGTCGTACGACGGTTTGAGGCCTTGGTAGCTTCACTTCAGGTATTATGACTTGTACGTATGATCAGAATTAAAGTTCGGAAAGTTCGGAGTGGATTTGCAATGAAAATTCTCATTTTGGAAGCTTTAAGTTGGAAGAGTTGACTAAGGTTTGACTTTTGAGTAAACGACCGCGGAATTGGGATTTGAAAGTTCTAATAGGTTCGTATGATGATTTCGTACTTGGGCGTATGTCCAGATCGGCTTTTGGGTGACCCGGGAGAATTTCAGTGCTTATTATGGGAAGTTAGCATTTAGGAAGAATTTTATAAGTTTGGGTTGAAGTGTATTTTAATGTTATCGATGTCCGTTTGGGATTCCGAGAGTGGGAATAGCTCCGTATGGTGATTCTGATCTTAGGAGCGCGTCCGGATGTGAATTTGGAGGTTCGTAGGTCATTTCGGGGTCATTTGACAAAAGTTAAAATTTTGAAGATTCATGAAAAGTTTGACCAGGAGTTAACTTTTTGATATCGTATTCGGATTCTGATACCGAAAATTGGAGTAGGTCCGTAATGTCAAATGTGACTTGTGTGCAAAATTTGAGGTCAACCGAACATGATTGGATAAGTTTCGACATCGAATGTAGAGTTTGAAGTTCTAAAGTTCATTAAGCTTGAATTAGGGTGCGATTCATGGTTTTGATGTTCCTGGGTGTGATTAGAGTCCTCGACTAAGTTCGTATGATATTTTAGGACTTGTTGGTATATTTGGTTGGGGTCCCGGGGGCCTCGGGTGTATTTCAGATAAGTTTCGGGTGTTATCGGATCATTTTGGGTTACCTTAGATGATGGTTTCTGATGTCTAGCGATAATGCGTCAGATCCATTTACAAAAGGCCTAACTAGAGCGGTAGTTGGAAGATCATCGAGGGGAATGAGACTATGGCTGAGGACATGTCATTGTGGTAGTAACTCTACCTAGAAGACTGGAGATCCCAAGATCTATGTTCAAGGAGCTCAAACAAAGTCATTAATGACGACATTGTCAAATAAAATTTCTTTTTGATCCATTCTCGTGATGAGACAATGTTTAGTACCAAGGATAAAGCGTTAAAGTTTTTTAATGGTGTCACGACCCAATTTCCCCTCCGGGTGACGTCGTGATGGAACCTAGTCTCGACAACTAGGTAAGCCTAACATTTGCGGATTAATGAAATGAAAACACAAATTTAACCACTAACTGTAGCAATAACAACATAATTGGGTACCATGCCGCTTGGCATGTATAATAACCAACTATTCAAAAATACACAACAATCCCAAAATCCGGAACATCGCGAATCACAAACTACAGAAGGAAAATCTAGTGTCTATATACATCAGAGTCTAACAAAAGAAAAATACAGAAGATAACGGACATGGGGAAGAGTAGAAGGGGACTCCGAGGACTGCGGATGCGGCAGATATACCTTGAAGTCTCTATAGTTGTTCTGTCTCACTGATAGTGCGGCTGATAAGGAACACCTGGATCTGCACACAAAAAATATGTGCAGAGAGTAGCATGAGTACACCACAATCGGTACCCAGTAAGTGCCCAGCCTAACCACGGTCGAGTAGTGGCGAGGTCAGGTCAGGGCCCTAATGGTATATATATAATAATAAAGAAAAGCAAGAATGAAATATCACAGTAAAATAAGGACTAAAATTTAACAAGAAAGAATTCATAGAAGGTAACAGCTAAACACACAGAAATACAACAGAGGATCTCCCAAGATACCGTCTCATAGTCCCAAACGTAAATGTGCAGGGGGATCTCCCGGAATACCGTTCTGTAGTCTTAAAGTAAATATGCAAGACAGAGGGATCTCCCATAATACCGTTCCGTAGTCCCAAAGTAAATATGCAAGACAGGGGATCTCCTAGAATACCGTTCCGTAGTCCCAAAGTAAATATGCAGGGGGATCTCCCGGAATACCGTTCCGTAGTCCCAAAGTAAATACACGGCTCACACAATAGAATTAACAGCTACAACACGAAATCCTACAATTTAGACTAAGTACAAGTCAAGGAAAAATAGGAAATCAACTAGGCATGTTTCACAGAGTTCAATTAAGCAGCTAAAGCACGTAGACATGAGATATTAGACTAAACGGGATAGCTACACATATTAGGATAGCTTAATTAAGAATGAAGACATGCTAATACTCATTTAAATGGTATAACTCAATTTAAAAGAAGAACAAATTACTACTCACTAAAATAAATCAGGGTTTTACAACAATTATCCCATGTACGTACTCGTCACCTCACGTACACGACGCTCACATATCAAAACAATACCAAAGCCTAAGGGGATTTTCCCCACACAAGGTTAGGCAAACCACTTACCTTGAACCAAGCTCAATCAATCGGTCACAATGCCTTTTCCACGAATATCCGGCCTTAGAATGGCCCAAATCTAGCCAAAAGCAATTACATATTGATGTGTGGCTATAATTCCATAGTTTCGTACATTATTTGCCTTGCATTTTACATGCTTTAATGATAAATTACACTTTATTTGCGCGTAATGGCGTCTATTTTATGTGTAGGTGAATTGGAGATAAAAGTAGAGCAAAAGGGATACTTAAACGTTGAAAGTGTGCTTGAGAACAGTGAAAAGGAGAAAACTGGCAATGCTAGGCTTGTATGCAGGCGTTAGGCTGGCGCTGCAAGGCAAAGGCCAACTTAACAAGGCACTAGCCTGGCGACGCCAGGCCTAAGGCGAGGTCCAGTCCGAGTTTTGAAGATTTATTTCATCTCCTGGGACTTGACCTACACCTTTAGGTATTTTCCTACACATATAAATAGACCTAAAAATGCCACTTTGAGGAGTTTGGCGACCGGATGCAAGAACGTCACGTGGACAACTTTTGGAGGAGAAAATCATAGAGTTCTTCATCCCTTTATCTTTTCTTTATAATTTATTTATCCAAAATACTTGGAAACTTGTTACTACGAACATGATTGGCTAAGCACTGTAGTTTCTAGGATTGTGGTTGACATGATTATTAATGCTTATTAATTACATCTTCGTTAATTCAGATTATCATTTTTTGGTTGTTTCTTTAATTCTAATTTTAATTTGTGAATTGCTGTAGCTACCAATTCACCCTACTATCTATGCTATGATTGGGAAAGCCGTGTTTAGATTAGATTAGAATTAGAGAGAGATTGTTTCTGAACCCGTGGCTCGGGGAAAGATTTTGCGGTTAGGATATGGCTCGGGGAAAGATTTCGCGGTTAGGATAGGAATATACCTAACAATCTTGCTTAGTTTAATACGGTATTATATTCGTTCATGATAGATTCAAGACCATAGGAATATAGGGTTGATATATTATAGATAGACGGATAGTATTGTGGGAACATGCTATTCATATAAACGATCCGGTTAATTAGCAACCATAGATAATCTGGATTAACTAGTGTGATTACTGAACTTAATAGGATTGATAAACCAACCACAACCCTGGAATTTCCATCTCCGCTGAAGTAAAATCTCGTCATACAAAATTGCATTCTTGATAATTTAGTTGTTATTAGTTTAATTTCCGCAATAGTAGATTAATAGAAAAATATCACTCTTAAATATCTTGGACAATTAATTGATTTTAGTTTTCTTAGTTAACGATCAATCTAAGTCTCTGTGGGTTCGACATCCGACTTTCGAGTCACTTTATTACTTGACAACCATGTATACTTGCGTGTGTATTTGGTCCCAATAAGTTTTTTGCGCCGTTGCCGTGGACTTAATTATTGATTATTTATCCGAGTAAAGCTTTTAATTGATTTTTGTTCAAGTTTAATTTTCTTATTTAGTTAGTATTTTTTTCTTTTACTTACTTTCACATGGCATCTTGGAATGTAAATTGTTCGAATGATGGTTATTCTTATTTTGACGATCCTTGTCCATATTGTGGAGGACCCCACTGGTGGAAAAATTGTCAAAATATTACCGGGAGCGAGTTGTGCGTACAATCTCAATCCTTTGAGTGGAATATTTGTAATATGTGTGGTGGTCAAGATGGCCATTGGGATGATTGTCCTAATTCTTTTCATCCTTCTCTGAGCCCTTATTATGATCTTGCTAACAGTGTTTGTGAGTTTGATAAGGGCAATGGAGTGCAGGATATAGAATGTGATGCATATATTAGGGATATTCTGAGGCAAGTAGAAGAGAAACATGATGAACTCAAAAAAGATATGAAAAGAATGAGGGCGGCAATCACAAGAATGAAGGCCAATATCGAAGAATTGAATGAAGAGAGAGAGTACCAGCAAGAGGAAAATTTTGAAAAAGAGGATATTATGAGTCAAACTTGGCTGGTGGAACAAGCTGAAAGATTCGAAATATTTGAGGCTCAACGTGAAAAAATTACAGATGGGATAAAAGACTTAATAGAAGGAAGAGTTGAAGTGGGACAAGAGATCGAAAAAGTTGGCATTGCTATTCACGACTTGGGAGCTCAATTGATTGCAAAGGTTGATGCGTCTAATGCCCAACAAAATAGAAATGAGTTGTGTGAAGTTGAAAAGGAGCTTATACGCCAAATTAAGGAGCTAAAAGTGGAGAGTCAATCATTCGGGCATATGTTTGTTGATGATGCCTATGTTGAGAAAACTTCACTAGAGTCATGTGAGGAAGTAGATAATATTATATTTGAAGACTCTAGTGTGTGTACATATGACGATGTAAAGAGTAATACAATTCTAGAGTTAGGTCATATTGGTCCTCATTTCATACATTTTTCAACATTGTGTTTGGATGATGACATGGAAATCGAGTCATCTGAGCCTTTGGAGGAGCCAATGGACGAGGAACGGGGTGCCTATATTCTTGAATTTGTTGTGCCAAAAAGCAAAAATTATAAGAAGTGTAGAGTAAAAAATTTATTGCTTGGCCTGGTTTTCTTTATAGCCCCACCGAAGGAGCATAGCCACAGGACCGGATGCCCTATTGGGGGTTCAATTCATAAGTTCCAGTTGGAGGCAAAAAAGTGGTTCAAGTCGTGACGCGAGGTTAAATCATGCGCTTGTTGGGAGGCAACCCAACTTTACTGCTTTCTTTTATTTTTTTATTTTTATCTTATTATTGTTGTAGTGTTTGTTTTTGTTTTGTAGGATTATGAGCATAGGAAGCAAAGCCATTGGAAGAGTGCAAAAGCGAGTAGATGGTGAGAACTAAGTGTGGGGTTCCACACAAAGGACCATGACTAGGGGAAGTCTGAGTACCCATGAGCCGCTATTGCTTCGGCCTTTTGCCTTTTAGAGAGTTTCTTGTCCACCTTCGTTATTGTTTTGCTTTATTTGTGCATTGGGGACACTGCACTTTTGTAAGTGTGGGGTGGGAGAATTCTTTAGATGATTAGTAGTAGGATGTAGAAAAATGTTAATTTCTTATTTGTGATTTCGTAGTTGTGTAGTAGTGTGTAGTATCGAAGTAGTTAAGAAAAAAATCGAAAAAAAGAAATTGGACTTTTCCCAACGATGGATCTCCTAGACAATTTTCTTGAGGGATTTAAGTCTGAAAAAAGGACAAAAAGATTTTCTCTATAGGTAGTGTAGTAATTCCCCCTTGGTTTTTCTTTATGCCGCAGTTCTTTTCCAAAGGTTTTATTTGAACCGGGTATAGGTAGTTTTATTTTTTTAGGAGAGGAGCCATGGTGATGGGAATTGAATTGAAGCAATATCTCTTAACTTTGTTATGCCTTGAGAATAGTGAGTACTTTGGTTGTGACGCTTAGGCTCAGTTTTTTTACTCTTGTATAAGTACCTTAAATTGAATAATCTTAAATTTACTTAACTGCTCTGACTAGAGTGTCTTGATGAGTCCAATCCTGAGTGAGTTATGTACCATGTGTGCGTGAGGTTTGTATGTTATTCTGTGCATTGCATTTGATGTCTAGAACTTGCCCCGTGTGTTTACAAAGCGAAATAGTAGTTTTGTTCAGTCTTGCAAAGAGAAATAGTAGTTTTATTCAGTCTAGGAAGTGATATAAGCATTTCTTTGTTGAGCCAGATATATATATTTCACCCGCCTAATTATTATGTATCGTAGTTAACCCCTTTGAGCCTGTAATCCTGTTTATTTGGCAACCACATTACAAGCCTTACCCATTTGTTTAAATTAACCATCTATTTGAATCATTATAACCTCTCATGAGCACTTGAATTGTTTATGAACTTTGTAAAGGTTAAAGTGTGGGGTGGTTGGTTTGGCTTTTGAGTGGAACTAATTAAATAAGGAGAAATGTGCACTGTTTTGAAAAAGTAAGAGCCCTTTGAATTGAAAAAAATAAAATAAAAAAAATAGTTGGATTGTTTTGAAAAAAAATTCCTTGATAAGTGGTGGCTCTTGATGTAAGTGTGCTTAAAGAAGAATGGGGTTAATATACATTGATGTGAAGGTGGGGTTATGGTTTGATATAAGTATGGGTTTAAATGTTAAAGTATATGTATTAAAGTGCTTAGGGAGGTGTAGTCACTCATATCCAAATGTATCCTACCCGACCCGCAACCTACATTACAACCAATGAAAGTCTTACTTGATCTTAGACTGAATGAGCTCGATTAGTCGAGTATTACACTACGGGAAAGCCTATGGTGCATCTTTTGTAGCATATGAATGTTATTTCTGAGAGTGAGTGAATTCTTTCTATCTTGAGTTCCTAATTATTCTTAAATTTTATTGTGTGTGGAACTACTCTCTTTTGTTGTGTGAGGTCACTTGATTCATGTGAAATAATGCGTGATAATTGTGAGTTAAATCTTGAGGTGAAGATGTTACACCCTTGTGCTTAGTCTATTTTAAGGATTCTTGCTATAATGAGTTAAGGGAATTGCTTAATAGGTTGTGTCTATAAGTGTAGTTTGATTGCTCGAGGATGATCAATGTTTAAGTGTGGGGTATTGATGTGTGGCTATAATTCCATAGTTTCATACATTATTTGCCTTGCATTTTACACGTTTTAATGATAAATTATACATTATTTGCGCGTAATGGAGTCTATTTTATGTGTAGGTGAATTGGAGATGAAAGTAGAGCAAAAGGGATACTTAAACGTTGAAAGTGTGCTCGGGAACAGTGAAAAGGAGAAAGCTGGCGACGCCAGGCTTGCATGCAGGCGTTAGGCTAGCACTGAAGGCAAAGGCCAGGTTAACCAGGCATTATCTTGGTGACGCCAGGCCTAGGGCGAGGTCTAGTCCGATTTTTGAAGATTTATTTAGTTTCCTGGGACTTGACCTACACGTTTAGGTCTTTTCCTACACATATAAGTAGACCTAAAAATGCCACTTTGAGGAGTTTGGCGACCAGAGGCAACAACATCACGTGGACAACTTTTGGAGGAGAAAATCATAGAGTTCTTCATCCCTTTATCTTTTCTTTATAATTTATTTATCCAAAATACTTGGAAACTTGTTACTACGAACATGAATGGCTAAACACTCTAGTTTCTAGGGTTGTGGTTGACATGATTATTAACGTTTATTAATTACATCTTCATTAATTTGGATTATCATCTTGTGGTTGTTTCTTTAATTCTAGTTTTAATTTGTGAATTGTTGTAACTACCAATTCATCCTACTATCTATGTTATTGTTGGGAAAGCCGTGTTTAGATTAAAGTAGAATTAGAGAGAGCTTGTTTATGAACCCGTGGCTCGGGGAAAGATTTTCCGGTTAGGATAGGAATATACCTAACAGTGTTGCTTAGTTGAATACCGTATTATATTCGTTTATGATAGATTCAAGACCATAGGAATATAAGATTGATATATTATGGATAGACGGATAGTATTGTGGGAACATGCTATTCATATAAACGATCCGGTTAATTAGCAACCATAGATAATATGGATTAACTAGTGTGATTACTGTACTTAATAGGATTGATAAACCAACCACAACCCTGGAATTTCCATCTCCTATGAAGTAAAATCTCATCATACAAAATCGCAATTCTTGATAATTTAGTTGTTATTTGTTTAATTTCCGCAATAGTAGATTAATAGAAAAATATCACTCTTAAATATCTTGGACAATTAATTGATTTTAGTTTGCTTAGTTAACGATCAATCTAAGTCTTTGTGGGTTCGACATTCGACTTTCGAGTCCCTTTATTACTTGACGATCATGTATACTTGTGTGTGTGTTTGGTCCCAACAAGTATTTCATAAATACAACCATAGTAGACTCATCTAATTAATGAAATCAATACTTGGATAAAAAATCTGAAATTGGCCCTAAAAAGTTGATCTGGGCCTATGTCTCAGAATCGGGTAAAAGTCACAAAATCCGAAAGCTCATTCACTCACGAGTCCAACCATACAAAATTAATCAAAATCCGATTTCAAATGATCACTCAAAACTCAAAATCAACTCTTCAAATCCCTAGCCTCAACTCCCAAATTTCACCTTAAATACACACTAACTAGGTGGAAAAATAAATGGAGAAGCAAGATTATAGATAAAAAAAATAAGCACAAGGGACTTACCTCAAGAAATCTCGAGAAAATGCTCTCAAAATTCGCCCTAAACCGAGTTTGCAAAGTCCAAAATGACAAAAATCACGAAGCCCTTCGGTTTTAAACACTGGCCAGGCATTCCCGCGCTTGCGGAGCCTGGGCTCGCACCTGCGCGCCCGCTGGTGCTAAAAATATGGGCGTGTCACGACCCAAAATTCCCACCGTCGGGACTGTGATGGCGCCTAACATTTCACTTGCTAGGCAAGCCAACGTTAGAGAATCATTAAACTAATTTTTATCCCATTCAGTAAATAATGAGTGCGGAAATAATATAAAACTGCATTAATTACTATCACCCGGATATGGAGTCACAATTCACAAGCATTCTAGAATTTACTACAAGTAATAGTCTTAAAGGAATACAACCATTTGAATGAAAATAATAGTAGAACAGAAAAAGATAGACGGGGACTTCAAGGTATGTGAACGCCGACAGATCTACCTTGAGTCTCCGGATAACGGTCCAATAGCAAAAATCTCGATCAACCCGAGCCGGTACCAAAATCTGCACAGAAAGTGCAGAGTCCAGTATTAGTACAACCGACCCCATGTACTGGTAAGTGTCGAGCCTAACCTCGATGAAGTAGTGACAAGGCTAAGGAAAGGAACCTACAAATAAACATGTACAATTTAACAGTGTATATACAAATAACAGTAATGAAGAGCTATACATGAAATATCAGGAGGGGAAAAAATGCTGGGAGAAATAAAAGATAAAGAACTACAGCAGAATGATAACTGAAACAACTAATGTACTATGAATCAACAGGAGCACGAATACAGTAAAGGAAAATTGCACGGCATCACCCTTCGTGATTTTACTCTCAATCTCACCATAAAATCAATAGAAACGGCACGACATCACCCTTCGTTAACTCTCATATCATGGCACGGCATCACCCTTCGTGCATTAATACTCACAATATGGCATGGCATCACCCTTCGTGCTTTTACACTCACAATATGGCACGACATCACTCTTCGTGCATTAACACTCACAATATGGCACGACATCACCCTTCGTGCATTAACACTCTCCTTTATCATAATGCAATAAATAAATAACAACACGGAGATAGAATAACAAGTACAAACCTTACCTCAACATCTACTCCCGCAATATAAATTTTAATTTTTGAAATAAGTACTCAATTATCACCAAAGATTCGTAAACATGATAAGAACGATCAATTTAACAGCACTAGTATAAACACGTAGCAATTAGGCACATGAAAGAGATAATATAAGAAAAATGGGAGAAGCAGGGAAGACAGGTAAATTGGCGGCTTATAAGTACTCGTCACCTCACATATACGCCGCTCACTTGAATTTCACATAACAAATAGTCTGAGTTTCCTAGTTCCCTCAAGTCAAAGTTAGACACAACACTTACCTTGCTCCGAAGGCCACGTAATTCTCAAACACAGCTTTTCCTCTAGAATTCACCTCCAAACCACTCATATCTATTCAAAAATGACTCAATAATATCAAATACTGCTAAAAGAATCAATTATATTGCATAAATTAAATTTCCTAAATTTTCCTCCAAAAAGTCGAAATCGACCCCGGGCCCACTTGGTCAAAACCCGAGGTTCGGACCAAAATTCATTTACCCATTCACCCCCGAGCCCGGATATATAATTGGTTTTGGAATCCGACCTCAAATTGAGGTCTAAAACCCCCAAATTTCCGAAATTCCTAATTTCTACCCCAAACCCCTAATTCTACCATGAAAACTCTAGATTTTAGGTTGATAATTCATAAAATGTAATGGGTAACTGAAAGAAAATGGTTTAGAATAACTTACCAACACTTTGGGGAAGAAAACAACTCTTGCAAATCGCCTCTAGTCCGTTTGGTTTTTGAGAAAATGAATTTATGGCTTAAGTCCCGTTTTTGCATTCTGTTAAGTGCTGGGCGACGGTGTTTATCGCGATCACGTGTACACTGTCGCGTTCGCGAAGAGAAACCTCCTAAGGACTTACGCAATCGCGGGAGGCTCTACGTGTTTGCGGAGGTTTATCCCACCTTACCTTCGTGTTCGCATAGAGTTTTCCCAGGTCCCCTGCCCAGCCTAGCTAAAGCTACGCGTTCGCATTGGACGGGTCGCGTTCGCATAGAGCAACTCCCCCCAATGCTCTGCGTTCGCGACCATGTCCTCGCATTCGCGTAGAGTAAATCCTCCCCAGCCCAAGTTTCCCCTTCGCGATCGCGAAGCACACCATCATATACTAGATACAGCAGAAACACCAGATTTTTGCAAGTCTAAAATATCTCGTGGCCTATCAGAAACTCACCCGAACCCTCGGGGCTCCAAACCAAACATGCTCACAAGTCTAAACACATCATACGAACTTGCTCGAGCGATCAAATCGCCAAAATAACACTTAGAACTACGAATTTAATACCAAATGAAATGAAATTCTCAAGAACACTTTAAAATTTCTATTTTCTCAATTGGACATCCGAATCACGTCAAACCAACTCCGTTTCTCACCAATTTCACAGATAAGTCATAAATATTGTATTGGACCTACACCGGGCTCCGAAACCAAAATACGGACCCGGTATCAATAATTCCAAACATTAACCAATTCTTAAAAACCATTATATTCCAGACTTTTAATTTTCATAAAGAAATCATAACTCGACCTAAGGACCTCCGAACTCAATTCTGGGCATACGCCCAGATCCCATAATTCGATACGGACTCACTAGGACCGTCAAAATAAGGATCTGGGCCCGTTTACCAAAAATGTTGACCGAAGTCAACTAAAATTAACTTTTAAAGCATAAATTCTTATTTTCATCAATTTTCAACATAAACGTTTTTCAGAAACATGCCCGGACTGTGCACGCAAATCGAGGAGGGTAAAAATGAAATTTTTAAGGCTTAAGAGCGCAGAATCGAGTTCTAAAACATTAGAAGACCTTTTGGGTCATCACATTCTCCACTTCTAAAATAACCGTTCGTCCTCGAACGGACATAGAAAAGTACCTGAGATGGTGAAAAGGTGGGGATATCTACTCCGCATATAGGACTCGGACTCCCAAGTAGCTACCTCAATAGGCTGACCTCTCTATTGCATTCAAGCTGAAGGGTAACTCTTTGATCTCAACTGGCGAACTTGCCGGGCTAGAATAGCCACTGGATCCTCCTCGTAAGTCAAATCCTTGTCCAATTCGACAGTGCTAAAATCTAACACATGGGACGGATCGCCTTGGTACTTTCGAAACATGGACACATGGAATACCGGATGAACAACTGCTAAACTAGGTGGCAATGCTAGCCTGTAAGCCACCTCTCCCACTCTATCTAGAATCTCAAAAGGTACGATCTACCTAGGGCTCAACTTGCCCTTTTTTTTCGAACATCATTACACTCTTCATGGGTGATACCGAAGCAACACTCTCTCCCCGACCATGAATGCAACATCACGAACTCTGCGGTCGGCATAACTCTTCTACCAGGACTGAGCTGTGCGAAGTCGATCTTGCATATTCTTGACCTTATTCAAGACGTCTTGTACTAAGTCTATGCCTAACAACTGAGCCTCCCCCGGCTCGAAGCAGCCAACTGGCGATCGGCACCACCTACCATATGATGCCTTATAAGGAGCCATTTGAATACTCGATTGGTAGCTGTTATTGTAGGCGAACTCTACAAGGGGAAATAACTGATCCCACCATCATTCAAAGTCTATAACACATGCACGGAGCATATTCTCGAAGATCTAAATAGTATGCTCGGACTGCCCGTCCATCTGAGTATGGAATGTTGTGCTCAACTCCACCCGTATACCCAACTCACGCTGTACTGCCCTCCAGAAGTGTAAGGTGAACTGCGTACCTCGATTAGAAATGATAGACACAGGCACACCATGAAGACGAACGATCTCACGAATGTAAATCTCTGCCAATCACTCCGAAGAATAAGTAACTCCCACAGGAATGAAATGCGCTGACTTAGTCCATAATGACCCAAACTGCATCGAACTTCCTCTGAGTCCGTGGGAGTCCAACAACAAAATCCATAGTAATACACTCCCACTTCCACTCAGGAATCTCTATTTTTTGAAGCAAACCACCAGGTCTCTGATGCTCACACTTTACCTGTTGTCAATTTAGACACCAAGCTACATATGCAACTATGTCTTTCATCATTCGCCTCAACCAATAATACTGCCGCAAGTCCTGATACATCTTGGATGCACCCGGATGAACAGAATAGCGGGAACTATGGGCCTTCTCAAGAATCAGCTCATGAAGTCCATCCACATTAGGCACACAACTACGACCCTGCATCCTCAAAACTCCTTCATCTCCAACAGTAACCTTCTTGGCACCACCGTGCCGCACTGTACCTCTAAGGACAAGTAAATGAGGATCACCATCCTGCCGATCTCGGATGCGCTCAAACAAAGAAGACCGAGCAAATGTACAAGCTAGAACATGACTGAGCTTAGAAATATCCAACCTCACGAACTGGTTGGCCAGGGCCTGAACATCCAATGTAAGCGGCCTCTCACCAACTGGAATATATGCGAGGCTACCCATACTAGCTGACTTTCTACTCCAAGCGTCGGCCACCACATTGGCCTTCCCGAGATAATACAATATGGTGATATCATAGTCCTTCAATAGCTCCAACCCCCTCCTCTGCCTCAAATTGAGCTCCTTATGCTTGAACAAATACTGCAAGCTTCAATGATCCGTGAATACCTCACATGGCACGCCATAAAGATAGTGCCTCCAAATCTTCAGTGTGTGAACAATGGTTGCAAGCTCTAGATCGTGAAGAGGGTAATTCTTCTTGTGAACCTTCAGCTGCCACGAAGCATATCCAATAACCTTGCCACCCTGCATCAATACTGCACCCAGACCAATGCAAGAAGCATCACAATAAACTGTATAAGATCCTGAACATGTGGGTAACACCATTACCGATGCCGTAGTCAAAGCTGTCTTGAGCTTCTAAAAGATCACCTCACACTCATCTGACCACCTGAACGGGGCACCCTTCTGGGTCAACCAGGTCAATGGGGCTGCTATGGATGAAAACCCATTCACAAATCAACAGTTATAGCCCGCCAAACCCAGGAAACTACAGATCTTTGTAGCTGATGTGGGTCTAGGCTAGTTCTGAACTGCCTCAACCTTCCTAGGATCCACCTGAATACCCTCTGCTGATACAACGTGACCCAAGAAAGCAATTGAACTCAACCAGAACTCGCATTTTGAGAACTTAGCATATAACTGGCTGTCTCTCAGAGTCTAAAGAATGAACTGAAAGTGCTGCTCATGCTCCTCTCGGTTGTGGGAGTAGATCAAGATATCATCAATAAACACAATCACAAAGGAATCCAAGTAGGTCCTGAACACTCGGTTCATCAAATCCATTAATGTTGTTGAGGTATTTGTCAGGCCAAATGACATTACTAGAAACTCATAATGCCCATACCGAGTCCGAAAAGCTGTCTTAGGGACATCAGATGCCCTAATACTCAATTGATGGTAGCCAGATCTCAAATCAATCTTCGAAAACACCTGGGCACCCTGAAGCTGATCAAATAAATCATCAATCCTCGGCAATGGATACTTGTTCTTGACGGTGACTTTGTTCAACTGCCGATAATCTATACACATCCTCATCGATCCATCTTTCTTCTTCACAAACAACACAGGTGCACCCCAGGGCGAGACACTAGGTCTAATGAATCCCTTGTCAAGCAAATCTTGCAACTGTTCCTTCAATTCTTTCAACTCCGGCGGGGCCATGCAGTATGGCAGAATAGAAATGGGTTGAGTGCCCGGGGCCAATTCAATACAGAAATTAATATCCTGTCGGGCAGCATCCCCGGAAGGTCTGCAGGAAACACTTCTGAAAACTCACGAACAACTAGCACCGAATCCATGGAAGGAACCTCCTCACTAGAGTCACGGACACAAGCCAAATAAGCTAGACACCCCTTCTCGACCATATGTCGAGCCTTCACATAAGAGATAACCTTGCTGGTAGAAATACCAAGAGTCCCTTTCCACTCAAATCGAGGCAACCCCTGCAAGGCTAAGGTCACCATATTGGCGTGACAATCTAATATAGCATGATAAGGTGACAGCAATCCATAAAGGTATGGCATCAAAATCAACCATATCGAGAATTAGAAGATCTACACGAGTCTCAAGACTCCCAATGGTGACCACACATGAATGATAAACACGATCTATAACAATAGCATCCACCACTGGTGTCGACACATACACAGGAGCACTCAAAGAATCACGGGGTACAACCAAGTATGAAGCAAAATAGGATGACACATAGGAGTAGGTAGATCCCAGAACAAATAGAACTGAAGCATCTCTACTACAGTTGACTCAGCCTCAGGCCTGGCTGGGAAAGCATAACATCGGGGCTGGACCCCACCACTCTGAACTATATCCCTGGGACGACCTCTAACTGGCTGGTCTCCATCTCTAACGGCCTGACCTCCACCTCTAACAATCTGGCCTCTACCTCTCGCTGCCTGACACCTGCCTCTGGCTGGCTGAGCAGGTAGTGCAGCAATTGGTGCTGGAACCATGGCACGAGAACTCTGATGTTGTGAGCTACCCGTTTCCCGAGGGCAAAATCTAGCAATGTGCCTCGGATCACCACAAGTATAACATAACCTCGGTTGTTGTGATTGCTGATCCTGAAACTGACCCTGTCGACCTGTGTAACCACCCTGATAACTCTGGAGTAGAGGTGCATTAATAGGAGCTGGTGGTGTACTGTAGGCTAGTTGGTCGGAATAATGCATCTGAGGGCCACGGCCACCTGAGGCACCGTGGGATGCCTGGAGTACTGAATGAAACGGCCTGGAATGAGGCACCACTGAACTCACCGGAATAATGAGGTCTCTTGGCAAACCCCTGACCTCCCAGGGTACGAACCATCTCGACTCGTCTGGCGGCATTAGCATCCACCTGAAAAGAAATCTCACTCCCAGTCTCCTTAGCCATCTGCAATCTGATAGGCTGAGCAAGTCCATTAATAAACCTCCCCACTCTCTCTCTCTCTCTCTCTCGGTGGGAAGCAGAAGAATAGCATGGCGGGACAAATCCACAAAACGCGTCTCATACTGAGTAATAGTTATACTGCCTTGCTGGAGACGCTCAAACTGACGGCGACGCTCATCTCTCAAAGTGATGGGCAGAAACATCTCTATGAAGAGCTGAGAGAACTGGTCCCAAGTAAGAGCAGGCGACCCCGCTGGTCTGGTCAACAAATAATCTCTCCACCATTTCTTGGCGGAACAAGTCATCTGAAATGCAGCAAAATCGACCCCATTGGTCTGCACTATACCCATGTTCAGTAGAACCTCATGACACCTGTCAAGATACTCTTGGGGATCCTCTTAAGGAGCACCACTAAAGTGAACTGGAAAAAACTTGGTAAACCTGTCCAATCTACACAAAGCCTCAAAAGAGATAGCTGACCCATATTCGGCATGTGCCTCAACAACCTTCTGAACTACTCCGACTGGCTGAGCTACTGGAGCCTGATACTGGGGAGCTATCTGCTCCGTAGCGGGAGTAGTGGGAGTCTGGGCTCCTCCTCCAGCCTGAGAGACTGCTGGTGCCATGGGAAATATGCCAGTCTGGGACACACTCTCCATAAGGCCCATAAACAGACCAAAGCGTCCTGAAGCACTGGGGTGGCAATGAACCCCTCCAGAACCTGAGCTCGTCCAACAGGAACAGTCTGGGCTGGAACCTCCTCGTCAAACTCTATCTAAGGCTCCACTACTGGGGCTGCTACTCGGGCTCTTGGTTGAGCCCTGTCCTTACCACGGCCTCTGGCACAGCCTCGTCCTCGACCTCTACCCCGCGTAGGAGCTGCCACTGGAGGCGCTGGCTGCTACTCAGCTGAGAAAGCGGTACATGTTCTTGCCTTCTACGAGAGAATAAGAGTAGAAGAGTTCAATCAGTATTGAGAAAACAGCATCGCACGACAGAGGAGAGTAGAAGTGAAAATTGTTCCTAAACTTCGTAGCCTCTAGAAGATGAGCACAGACGTCTCCGTACCGATCCTCTAGACTCTACTAAGTATGCTCGTGAATCGTGAGACCTAGGCAACCTAGTGCTCTGATATCAACTTGTCACGACCCGGAATTCCCACCGTCGGGACCGTGATGGCGCCTAACATTTCACTTTCTAGGCAAGCCAACATTAGAGAATCATTAAACCAATTCTTATCCCATTCAGTAAATAACAGCAAGTTAGCTAAGGTGAAATATAATAAGTGCGAAAATAATATAAAAACTGCATTAATTACTACCATCCGGATCTCGAGTCACAATTCACGAGCATTCTAAAATTTAGTACAAGTAATAGTCTGAAAGGAATACAAATATTTTACTGAAAGAAACGGTAGAATAGAAAAAGATACACAGGGACTTCAAGGTCTGTGAATGCCGACAGATCTACCTTGAGTCTCCGGATAGCGGTCCAATAGCAAAAATCTCAATCAACCCATGTCGATACCAAAATCTGAACAGAAAGTGCAGAGTGCAGTATCAGTACAACCGACCCCATGTACTGGTAAGTGTCGAGTCTAACCTCGATGAAGTAGTGACGAGGCTAAGGCAAGGAACCTACAAATCAACTTGTACAATTTAACAATGTATATACAAATAACAGTAATGAAGAGCTATACAGGAAATATCGGGAAGGGGAAACATGCTGGGGGGAATACAAGATAAAGAACTACAGTAGAATAATAACTGGAACAACCAATGTACTATGAATCAACAGGAACAGGAATACAGTAAAGGCAAAATGCACGGCATCACCCTTCGTGATTTTACTCTCAATCTCACCATAAAATCAATAGAAACGACATGGCATCACACTTCTTGCATTAACTCTCATATCATGGCACGTCATCACCCTTCGTGCATTAACACTCACAATATGGCACAGCATCACCCTTCATGCATCAACACTCACAATATGGCACAGCATCACCCTTCGTGCATTAACACTCTCCCATACCATAATGCAATAAATAAATAACAACATGGAGATAGAATAACAAGTACAAACCTTACCTCAACATCGAGTTCCACAATATAAATTTCAATCTTCGAAATAAATACTCAATTATCACTAGAAGATTCGTAAACATGATAAGAACGATCAATTTAACAACACTAGTACAAACAAGTAGCAATTAGGCATAGGAAAGAGACAATATAAGAAAAACGTGAGAAACAAGTAAGACAGGTAAATTGGAGGTGCATAAGTGCTCATCACCTCACATATACGCCGCTCACATGAATTTCACATAACAAATAGTCTGAGTTTCCTAATTCCCTCAAGTCAAAGTTAGACACAGCATATACCTTACTCTGAAGGCCACTTAATTCTCAATCACAACTTTTCCTCTAGAATTCACCTCCAAACCACTCGTATCTATTCAAAAATGACTCAATAGTATCAAATATTGCTAAAAGAATCAATTATATTGCATAAATTAAATTTCCTAAATTTTCCTCCAAAAAGTGAAAAAATCAACCCCGGACCCGCTTGGTCAACACCCGAGGTTCAGACCAAAATCCATTTACCCATTCACCCCCGAGTCCGGATATATAGCTGGTTTTGGAGTCCGATCTCAAATTGAGGTCTAAATCATCAAATTTCCGAAATCCCTAATTTCTACCCAAACCCCTAATTCTACCATGAAAACTCTAGATTTTAGGTTGATAATTCATAAAATGCAATGGGTAACTGAAAGAAAATGGTTTTGAATCACTTACCAACACTTTGGGGAAGAAAACAACTCTTGATAAGTCATAAATATTATATTGGACCTATACCGGGCTCCGGAACCAAAATACGGACCTGATATCACCAATGCCAAACATTAACCAATTCTTAAAAAGCATTAAATTTTAGACTTTTAATTTTCATCAAAAATTCGTAACTCGAGCTAGGGACCTCCGAATTTGATTCCGGGCATGCGCACAGATCCCATAATTTGATACAGACTCGCCGGGATCGTCAAAACACAAATCTGAGCTCATTTACCAAATATGTTGACCAAAGTCAACTAAAATTAACTTTTAAGGCATAAATTCTTATGTTCATCAATTTACAACATAAATGTTTTCCGGAAACATGCCCAAACTACGCACGCAAATCGAGGAGGGTAAAAATGAGATTTTTAAGGATTAAGAGCGCAGAATCGAGTTCTAAAACATAAGATTACTTTTGGGTCATCACAGGGCGCACCTGAGAAAACACTAACCCCTGGCTGCCTCCGCTTCTGCGACCACTGGTCCGCATCTGCGCTATCGCAAGTGCGGAGAAACCATCGCACCTGCGACCTCTACTGATCTCCACCCCTTCCGCACCTATGCTCAACCTATCGCATATGCGGCTAATACCCTCGCAAGTGCGATCATACCAGCAAAAGACCAAAACTTCAGAAATTTCTCAACTTTCATTCCAAGTTCGTTAACCACCCGAAACTCTCCCGAGGCCCCCATGAACTCAATCAAACATACCAACCAATCCTAAAACACTATACGAACTTAGTCGAGCCCTCAAAACACATCAAGCAACGCTAAAATCACAAATCATCCTCTGATTCAAACTTAAAGAACTTGAAACTTCCAAATTCGACAACCGATGCCGAAACCAACCAAACCACGTCCGATTGACCCCAAACTTTGCACACAAGTCATATTCAACATTACGGACCTACTCCAACTTCCAGAATTAGAATCTGATCCTAATATAAAAAAGTCCACTACCAGTAAAAATCTCCAAAAATTCGAGTTTCGTCATTTCAAGCCTAAATGAGCTACAGACCTCCAAAACACTATCTGGATATGCCCCTAAGTCCAAAATCACCTAAAAGAGCTAACGGAACCGACCGAACTCCATTCCAGAGTCGTCTTCGCACAGTTCCGGCTACAGTCCAAATCCTAAGGCTTAAACCTTTATTTAGGGACTAAGTATCCCAAAACACTCCAAAAAATAAACCAATCGAAACCTCCCGGCAAGTCACAATAGCAGAAATAGGTATAGGAGAAGCAGTTGATAGGGGATTGGAGCTATAACTCTCAAAATGGCCAGCTAGGTCATTACATCCTTCCCCTCTAAAAACAATCGTTTGTCCTTGAACGAGCATAAAGACATACTTGAAGTGGTAAAAAGATGAGGATAACGGATGCGCATAACATGCTCGGTCTCCCAAGTCGCCTTCTCAACCGGATGCCCCCTCCACTCAACCTTCACAGAAGCACTATTCTTTGACCTCAGCTTTAGAACTTGCCTGTCCAAAATATCCACTGGCTCTTCAACATAAGAAAGATCCTTGTCCAACTGGACTAAGCTGAAATCCAATACATGAGCCAGATCGCCATGATACTTCCAGAACATAGAAACATGAAATATTGGATGGACTCCTGCTAGGCTGGGAGGTAAGGCAAGCTCATAAGCAACTTCCCCAACTCGCTGCAACACCTCAAAGAGACCAATAAACCTTGGGCTCAGCTTGCCCTTCTTTTCGAACCTCATAATGCCCTTCATAGGCGAAACCCAGAGCAACACCCGCTCTCCAACCATGAAAACAATATCACGAACCTTCCGGTCCGCGTAACTATTCTATTTGGAATGGGAAGTGCGAAGTCTATCCTGAATAACCTTAACCTTCTCCAAGGCATCTTGGACCATGTTTGTACCCAATAATCTAGCCTCGCCCGGCTCAAACCATCCCACTGGGAATTGACACCGCCTACCATACAGAGCCTCATACGGTGCTATATGAATGCTGGATTGATAACTATTGTTGTAGGCAAACTCCGCAAGTGGCAAGAACTGATCCCAAGCACCACCAAAATCTATCACACACGTGCGGAGCATATCCTCCAGTATCTGAATAGTGCGCTCGGACTGTCCATCCGTCTGAGGGTGAAATGTTATGCTCAACACAACTCGAGTACCTAACTCATGTTGTACAGCTCTCTAGAACCGTGATGTAAAATACGTACCCCGGTCAGAGATGATAGATACGGGTACGCCATGAAGTCTGACGATATCGCAGATGTAAATTCGAGCTAGCTGCTTGGAAGAATAGGTAATCATCACAGGAATGAAATGAGCTGACTTAGTCAGCCTATCCATAAATATTTCAAACTGCATCAAACCTCTGTTGAGTCTGTGGGAGTCCAACAATGAAATCCATAGTGATTTGCTCCCATTTCCACTCCGGAATCTCTAACTTCTGAAGCAACCCACCTGACCGTTGATTCTCATACTTCACCTCCTCGCAATTTAGGCACCGAGCAACATACTCCACTATGTCTTTCTTCATTCTCCTTCACCAGTAATGTTTCTTCAAGTCCTGATACATCTTTGCGACACCCGGATGAATAGAGTACCGCAAGCTATGAGCCTCCTGAAGAATCAACTCACGCAAACCATCTACATTAGGCACACATAGCATGCCCTGCATCCTCAATACTCCATCATCCCCAATAGTGACCTCCTTAGCATCACCGTGTTGAACCGTGTCCTTAAGGACAAGCAGGTGGGGTCATCATATTGACGCTCCCTGATGTGATCATAAAGTGATGACCGAGAGACCACGCAAGCCAATACTCGACTCGTCTTAGAAATATCCAATCTCAAAAACTGGTTGGCTAAGGCCTGAACATCCAATGCTAAGGGTTTCTCTGCTGCTAGAAGATATGCTAAACTCCCCAAACTCTCCACTCGGCAACTCAAAGCATCGGCCACCACATTGGCCTTCCCCGGGTGGTACAAAATGGTGATATCATAGTCCTTAAGTAGTTCCAACCACCTCCGCTGACACAAGTTAATATCCTTTTGCTTGAACAGATGCTGCAAACTCCGATGATTGGTGTAAATCTAATAATGAACACCGTACTGCATGAACAATAGTTATTGACTCAAAGTCGTAGACATGATAGTTCTTCTCATGCACCTTCAGCTGTCTGGACGCGTAAGCAATCACCCTACCATCTTGAATCAATACTGCACCGAGATCAATCCGCGATGCATCACAATATACAGTATCAGACCCTGAACCTGTAGGCAATACCAATACTGGGGCTATAGTCAAAGTTGTCTTGAGCTTCTGAAAGCCCTCCTCCCATTCCTCTGTCCACCTGAACGGAGCACCCTTATGGGTCAGCATGGTCATAGGTATTGCAATAGATGAGAATCCCTCAATGAACCAACGGCAATACCTCGCCAGACCAAGAAAACTCCGGATCTCTGTAACTAAGGACGGTCTGGGCCAACTCTGCACTGCTTCAATCTTCTTTGGATCCACTTGGATCGCATCACTCGATATTATATGACCCAAGAATGCCACTGAGTCTAGCCAGAACTCACATTTTGAAAATTTTGCATATAATTTCTTTTCTCTCAAAGTCTGGAGCATAGTCCTCAGGTGATGCTCATGATCTTCCCGAGTCCGGGAGTACACTAGAATGTCGTCAATGAACACTATGATGAAAGAGTCAATATAGGGCCCGAACACACTATGCATCAAGTGCATAAAAGTTGTTGGGGCAT
Source organism: Nicotiana tabacum (assembly GCF_000715075.1). Classification (NCBI taxonomy): domain Eukaryota; kingdom Viridiplantae; phylum Streptophyta; class Magnoliopsida; order Solanales; family Solanaceae; genus Nicotiana; species Nicotiana tabacum. The sequence continues at coordinate 51,172,956 of NC_134083.1, forward strand.
TGGTCAGCCCAAACGACATCACAAGGAACTCATAGTGGCCATACCGAGTCCTAAAGGCAATCTTCGGGATATCTGGCTCCCAAATCTTTAACGGATGATAGCATGAGCGTAAGTCAATCTTGGAGAACACTCTGGCACCCTGTAACTGATCAAATAAGTCATCAATACGAGGCAATGGATACTTGTTCTTCACTGTGACTTTGTTCGACTGGCGGTAATCAATACACTTCCACATAGAACCATCCTTCTGCTTCACAAACAAGACAGGAGCACCCCAAGGTGACACACTGGGCCAAATAAAGCCCTTATCAAGCAACTCCTGTAACTACTCCTTAAACTCCTTCAATTCAGGAGGAGCCATACGATATGTAGGAATAGAGATAGGCTGAGTTCCCGGTAATAAATTAATGCCAAAATCAATATCTCTGTTGGGCGGCATGCCCGTAAGATCAGTTGGAAACATATCTGGAAAGTCCCTCACTACTGGGACTGACTTAACTGTACAGGTATCAATACTGGCATTTCTTACATAAGATAGATATGCGTCACACCCCTTCTCAACCATTCGTTGAGCTTTAAGAAATGAAATAACACTGCTGGGAGTATACTCTAAGATACTTCTCCACTATAACCATGGTAATCCTGGCATATCCAACGTCACAGTTTTAGCATGACAATCATGAATAACATAATGGGGCGAAAACCAGTCCATGCCCAAAATAACATCAAAAATCTACCATGTTGAGCAATAATAAATCAGCTCTGGTCTCAAAACCACTAAGAGCAATCAAACACAACCGATATATATAGTCCATAACAAGAGAATCTCCCACAGGAGTAGACACATAAATAGGGGAACTCAAAGAATCCCGAGATACGCCCAAATACGGGGAAAATTAAGAGGACACATAAGAATATGTAGATCATGGGTCAAATAATACCGACGCATCTCTATGACAGACCGGGACAATACCTGTAATGACAGAATCAGAAGCAAATGCCTCTGTACAATCAGGAAGGGCATAATATCTGGCCTGGCCTCCCCCTCTAGGGCAACCTCTACCTCCCCAACCTCCACCTCGAGCTGGTTGAGTAGGTGGGGTGGTAGCTGGTGTTGTAATCATAGCCTGAGGACCTGGTGGAGCACGTTGTGGCTGAGAAGTCAGTGGAGGTGCACCCCTCCTAAATCTGGGGCAATCCCTTACCATATGGAGAGTGTCGCCACACTCAAAACAAGCTCTGGGAGAGCGTGGATGTTGTAACTGGCTCGGGCCAGGCCTGCTAGACTGGCCGCTAATAACACCCCGAGCAGGAGGCACACTAGATACTGGCGGTTCATAATAAGCCTCCTAGGGCCTAGAATGAGCTGGAACACCGCTGGCTGCTGGAAGAGCTGAATGAATGGGGAGACTCACATAACCCCTATCATGGCGAGATGCTGGGGAACGAGCTCCAGAATAATTACCAGTCTCTCGAGACCTCTTGGCCTCTCTCTCCTCTCTATCCCAGGTAAGCATGCCCTATAATCTCCTGGAAATACTTACAACCTGCTGAGGTGGAGTCCCTCAATAAACAGTCAAACCCTCTCTCGAACTGTGGTAACCGAGCATGTCGGGCCAAGTCACTGAAACGGACTGCATACTCTGACACAGTCATAGCACCGTGGCGCAGCTGCTCAAACTCTGCATGCCATTAGTCCCTGAGGCTCTAAGGGACATACTCTATCAAAAACATATCCGAGAATTGAGTCCATATAAGTGAAGCTGCCTCAGCCAGACTACTCAACTCATAAGCACGCCACCACTGATAGGCTGCTCCTCTAAGATGGAATGTAGTAAAATAAATCCCACTCCACTCCGCTACGCCCATTGTACGGAGAATACGATGACAATCCTCCAGAAAACCCTGAGCATCATCTATAGCCAATCCACTGAAGGTAGGTGGGTGGTACTTCTTGTACCTCTCGAGTATGAGCTGCTCCACCTCAGAAGTTGCTGCCCTAACCTCGGGTTGAGCTAGAGCTACTGGCTGTATTGGTACAATCTCTAGAACCTGGTCGACCTGAACCCGCTACTCTGGAGTACTGGTGACGGGATTTTGTCCTCCTCCCCTGGCCTGAGATGTGGTAGGAGCAAGTGGAATCAATCTAGCCTGAGCTAAGGTGCTGAACATGCTCAGAAACTGGGCTAGAGTCTCCTGGAGGGCTGGTGCAGAAACAAATGCCTCAGGTGTCTGCCCTCCAGTTGGAGCTACTAAGGGGCTCTTCTGTAGAAGCTAGTGCGGGTGCTCTAGCTTCACCACGTAGATGTCCTCAGCCTCTACCCCGGCCCGACCTCTCGCGGCTCTAGCAGGGGGCGCGAGTGCTTTGTCATCAGATCTGCATGTACGTGTTCTCATCATCTGTGAGAGAATATAATACAGGAGTTTAGAATTTTTGAAGTCAATAATTTTCCCACGACAAGGAATCAAAGTAGTGAAATTTTCCTAACAGTTCCATAGCCTCCCGAAGATAAGTATAAATGTCTCCGTACCGATCAGCGAGACTCTAATAAACTGGCTTGTGACTCACGACACCTATGAACCTAGAGCTCTGATACCAACTTGTCATGACCCAATTTCCCCTCTGTGTGACGTCGTGATGGTACCTAGTCTCTACAACTAGGTAAGCCTAACATTTGCGGAATAATGAAATGAAAACATAAATTTAACCACTAACTGTAGAAATAACAACATAACTGGGTACCATGCCGTTTGGCATGTACAATAACCAACTATTCAAAAATACACAACAATCCCAAAACCTGAAATATCGCGAATCACAAACTACAGAAGGAAAATCTACTGTGTATATACATCAGAGTCTAACAAAAGAAAAATACAGAAGATAATGGACATGGGGAAGATTAGAAGGGGACTTCGAGGTCTGCGGACGCGGAAGATATACCTTGAAGTCTCCATAGTTGTCCTGACTCACTGATAGTATGACTGATAAGGAACACCTGGATCTGCACACAAAAAACATGTGCAGAGAGTAGCATAAGTATACCATAATCGGTACCCAGTAAGTGCCAAGCCTAACCTCGATCGAGTAGTGACGAGGTCAGGTCAGGGCCATAGTGGTATATATATAATAATAAAGCAAGGCAAGAATGAAATATCGTAGTAAAATAAGGACTAAAATTTAACAAGAAAGAATTCATAGAAGGTAACAACTCAATACATAGAAATACAACAGAGGATCTCCCGAGATACCGTCTCGTAGTCCCAAACGTAAATGTGCAGGGGGATCTCCCGAAATACCGTTATGTAGTTCCAAAGTAAATATGCAAGACATGGGGATCTCCCGGAATACCGCTCTGTAGTGCCAAAGTAAATATGCAAGACAGGGGGATCTCCCAAAATACCAATCTGTATTCCTAAAGTAAATATGCAGAGGGATCTCCTAGAATACCGTTCCATATTCCCAAAGTAAATACACAGCTCACACAATAGAATTAACAGCTACAACACGAAATCCTACAATTTAGACTAAGTACAAGTCAAGGAAAAATAGGAAACCAACTAGGCATGCTTCACCGAGTTCAATTAAGAAGCTAAAGCACATAGACATGCGATATTAGACTAAACAGGATAGCTACACATAGTGGGATAGCTCAATTAAGAATGAAGACATGCTAATACTCATTTAAATAATATAACTCAATTTAAAAGAAGAATAGATTACTACTCAGTAAAATAATTCAGGGCTTTTACAATAATTTGCCCGTGTACATACTCGTCACTTCACGTACACGATGCTCACATATCAAAACATTACCAAATCCTAAGGGGATTTCCCCCACACAAAGTTAGGCAAGACACTTACCTCGAACCAAGCTCAATCAATCGGTCACAATGCCTTTCCCACGAATATCCAGCTCCGAATAGCCCAAATCTACCCAAAAGCAATTACATATCATAAATACAACCATAGTAGACTCATCTAATTAATGGAATCAATAATTTAATAAAAATTCCGAAATTCACCCTAAAAAGTTGACCCGGGCCCACATCTCGAAATCGAGTAAAAGTCACAAAAATCCGAAAGCCCATTCACTCACGAGTCCAACCATACCAAATTTATCAAAATCCGACCTCAAATGATCACTCAAAACCCAAAATCAACTCTTCAAATCCCTAGCCTCAACTCCCAAATTCTACCTTAAATACACACTAACTAGGTGGAAAAATAAATGGGGAAGCAAGATTATTGATTAAAAATAATAAGTACAAGGGACTTACCTCAATAAATCTCTCGAAAATGCTCTCAAATATTGCCCTAAACCGAGTTTGCAAAGTCCAAAATGACAAAAATCACAAAGCCCTTCGGTTTTAAACAATGCCCAGGCATTCCCGCGCCTGTGGAGCCTGGGTTCGCACCTGTAAAAACACTAACCCCTGGCTACCTCCGCTTCTACGACCACTGGTCACCATCTGCGCTATCGCAAGTGTGGAGAAACCATCGCACCTACGACCTCTGCTGATCTCCACCCCTTCCGCACATGCGCTCAGCCTACCACACATGCAGACTCGCACCTGCAGCTAATACCCTCACGAAAAGATTGTGATTGAAATTGAGAAAAGTGAATACAAGGCGGTACCTCGGTTGTGATTCTTGATTATACGAGGCGGTACCTCGGTTTTGATTTCATTATACACGAGGCGGTACCTCGTTGTGATTCTTGCTATTCGTTTCATGTTGCAAGGTTCTTTGTAGAAAATATATCTTGTTATGTCATTCCTTATTTATTCTAGCAGTTGTTGTTTGTACATGATCAATGTAGCGCTTTAGTTGCTTCTTTTGTGCTATATCTATTGTTGGTTTGCGGTACTAGTTCTTGCCATTAACTTTTCGTATTAGTTGTTTCTTCACTTTCTATTACATATCCGTATTGAAAATTCATATTGTCTATTTGAAGTTGGAACGAACCACGTAGTCCAGAAGCTCGTCAACCACCGTACTTCCTCTGAAGCACCTCATAATCCGCTATCGAAACATCCACGCTAAGTAGACCTTCAGTAAATTTGAAGTTGTTTCTCTAGCTCCTTTGGTATTGAAGTATAGGATTATTAAGGACGTAGACATACCACAAGTCCCAACATTATCCCCTGCAAAATCTCAGGCCTTAAGCATATGCCAATTTTGGGGAACCTTCTAGTACCATAAACATACATTTCAGGCCAAACTGATATAACACATGATTCCACAATCTGTCCATTGATAGTGGACTCGCCCACTTGGTGCAAAGTTATAGGTCACAATGTCCGATGATCCATAATATTAACCTTCACGGCTCGTACAAATCAACCAGATACCTGGATCCGCTGCACCCCCACATGACTCACTGAGTGATCTTTCAATACATCCAAGTCTTCAATGGGGACCACATGTTGAAAACTTGTTGAGCACCCCCCCCCCACTCCCCCGTAGTCCATCTGCAACATCATGAACTGTCGGCGCATAGCTGATACCGAGTGCCCAATGTCATACACGAGTAGATGCAAAGGAATATGAGATATACGTTTCAAGATGAATCAATGTCGCACGATAAGGAATGAAAGAACTGGAATTTCCTAATAGTTTATGTAGCCTCTCGAAGATAAGTACAGACGTCTCTGTACTAATCCGCAAGACTCTATTAAACCTACTTATGGCTCGTAGCACCTATGAACCTAGAGCTCTAATACTAACTTATCATGACCGGAATTTCCCACCTTCGGGACCGTGATGGCGCCTAACATTTCACTTGCTAGGCAAGACAGCGTTAGAATAATTTTAGCCATTTTTAATAGTTCAACTTGAACAATAATAAGGAAACAAATTATCTGGATTAATCTGAAATAGAAACTTCCTACAATTCCCAAAACCGGTAGTACAAGTCACAAGCTCTACAGAATTTACTAGAAAATCTCTAAATACAACTATTCCAAAATAGAATCAAATAGTGCAAGAAAAATATCATAAGGTGACTCTGAGGCCTGCGAATGTAACAACAGGTTGAGTCTCCACAACAATGCATGATCAGCTAGCAAGAATATCACAACTTTGAGGTACCTGAATCTGCACAAAAAGATGTGCAGAAGCGTAGTATGAGTACACCACAGCGGTACCCAGTAAGTATCAAGCCTAACCTCGGTAGAGTAGTGACGAGGCCAGGTCAAGACACCTACCAGACATATAAACATGTACAATATGTTACCTAAAGCTAACAAGGAAAGAATATCAATATAAGGCCAATAATAGAAGAATTCCCAATTCAAATCAACAATGAGAACACGAATGGCATCGAGCAAACAATCAAGCAATTAAGCAACAACACAGTCAGAGTACAAATATAATATAAAAATGGCACGGCATCACCCTTCGTGTTTTAATCACGTCCTTACTATAATATGATGAATAATTTAAACACAATTCCAACTTGAACATAGTAAAGTATCAAATGAGTTATTAAGCCAATTTAGCATTTAAATAAGGTAAAATAGTAGAGAGGTTGTATAAATAAAATATCAATTGAGTTTAGTTTAGAAATAGATGAGATCCAATATAATATATTGTATTTATACAAATTAAGACATTCAATTAAATTTTAATGAGATATATGAGATTTATTAAAGTAATACATAATAATAATTTTTATATAAATTACACGACAATAAGATGGGTAATTTGAGATATCAATTAGAGAAAAATATATAATCACTATTTAAATTAGTAAAGCTATGAATAAGGTATAAGTTTTAATTTCTAAAAAATACACAAGTGGAACTTCTTAAAATTTCTTTCATTTATATCTGCTAATTGTTTACCAACTTATCATATCATATAGTATGCATAACTCATACAAGAATTCGATATTGCTCAATTTTTAATATATTGACAGTTAATTAATAATGTTCAAAATATAATGAAGTGATTTAAGAAACCACAGTAACCGTCCTAGCATGAAATGCATCGTGAGAATCATAATCGGAATTAACCTTAATGTCACAATAATTTTATATTTGTACATTTGTTGCGGTGTGCAACCGGATCCCACAAAATAATAATCATATTTGTTGCGGTGTGCAACCCGATCCCATATAATAATAATCATATATGTTGCGGGATGCAACCCGATCCCATACGATATCAATCATATATGTTGCGACATGCAACCCGATTCCATACAATGATAATCATTTCTCATTTATCATTTTTATTTCTGTTGCGGCGTGCAACCCGCTCCCTAATATAAACATCCAACCAATCTGTTGCGGCATGAACCCACTCCTCAAATTAAACATTAAACACATATGTTACGGTGTGCAACGCGCTACTAAAGCAACACAAATTAAACAGCCAATTTACAACCAACTACGGTGTACCACAAAATCGAAAGGAATAATAAGGCTACGCAAAGAAGTCACAACTAATTAAAAGGATACACAATAGCTCACGAAATCAAATAGCAAGGAAAAGACAATCCAAAACCCAAGGCACAATTTATGAGCATCAATTAACAATTAAGGCATGTAGCAGATAAAGCGTGGATTCAACAAGTGAATACAATCAATAATTATATTAGCATATAAGGGTGAACTTGACAACAAGGATGGAACATGTGCTAACAATTTCAATTAACAAACGTACAAACTATTCTAACAACAGAAGATATAATCATAAAACAATATTTTCAATCAATTGTATAAAAGGTGTCTAACGGTCCAAACCGGTCAAATACCACATATAGGTCATCTACTCACTCGTCACCTCGCGTACACGGCCTTCACATAATAAGAATGACACAATCATCTCAAATCCTAAGGGGTGGTTTCCCCCACACAATGTTAGACAAGACACTTACCTTAACGGAGTTAGGCCGATATCCCAAAATAGCCATCTTGCGCGAAACGATGTTCGGACGGATCCAAACTAATCAAAATATTTTTATAAATTAATTACAATTCATTGAAAATAATTCTGGATAATAATACGTAGATTTCTAATTTTATTCTAAAAGTCAACAGAAAGTTAACGCGAGGCAAGCTTCTCGGTACCCGACATAAATTTTACGAAATGCGAACGCCCATTCCGATACGAGATCAACCATACTAATTTTATCAAATTTCGATAACGAATAGACATTAAAATTTTAAATTTTCATTTTTGAAAAGTTTAATAAATTTCTCCAATTTATTCTATTTGATTCACTTATAATTGAAGAAAATAACCATGGAAACATGAAGTATAATCACTTTTGGATATAGAACACTTACCCCGATCCATATGTTAAAAATCGCTTCAATTTGAGCTCCACAACTCCAAATATGTTAAAATGGCCGAAACCCCAAAATATAGCTTCAGCCCAGATAGGTCGCATCCTTAAAATGCGACCTACTTCAACTTATTTCCAACCAGAATTTGCAGTGAAAACTGCAGTACCATGCTTCAGAAAATCGATCCTACCTTTCTGTACATATCTCCAAATGATGAATGGTTTAACTTTCTGGAAACTAGATACCAAGGGCTACAACTTTTATGTTTTGCTTATCTCCTAATTCCTTATATATTGAGAGATATAAGCTCCTAAATCCAGCCCTATGCAGCAGAAATTTCTGGCGATGCACACTCTTATAGCCAAAATCTGCAGCCTTCGGTCAATTGGTCATAACTTTCTGTACAAATATCCAAATGATGAGTGCTTTATAATTCTGGAAACTAGAATCAAAGAGATACAACTTTCATGTTTTTATAATTTCTAGATTCTATATAAATTTTGATATATAAGCTTCCAAAGTCAGCTCTACGCATCAGAAATTTCTCACACTGCTGTCAAAAACCAGCAGTTAAAAATGATCTGAAACTTACCCGAGCCCTTCGGGACCCCGTATGAACACACCAACAAGTCTCAAAACATATTATTGACTTAGTCGAAGCCTCAAATCACATCAAACCACACTAAAAATATGAATCACACCCTAATTCAAGCTTAATAAAAATTAACGAATTCCAAATTCTACATTCGATGTCGAAACCTATCAAATTAATCCGGAATGACCCCAAATTTTGCATGCAAGTCATAAATGACATAATGGAGTTGTTCCAATTTCCAAATTGAATTTTGACCCCGATATCAATAAAGTAAACTCCCGGTTAAATTTTCTAAAACTTTTCCTGTAACGACCCCGCTGGTCGTTATGAGAGTAATAGTGTCATGACCCAAAAATCAACCGTCATGATGGCACCTATCATGGAACTAGGCCAGCCTCAACTCAACTAACCCCACACAACAACAATAAGTTTGAAAACATTCAACGGAAGCATTTAGCATTTAAAGAAAACTGTTTGAAGCATAGGAAATCCCAAAGTGATACAATCCAGCACAAAACCAGGGTGTCACTGAGTACATGAGCATCTAAATCAGAAATACAATCTACTATAGTGTTTAGAAATATAAACTAAAAATACGACAAAGATAAAGAAGGAGAGTCAAGGCCCACGAACGCAGAGCAGCTACCTTGATCGTCTCCAAAACTCTGGGATCCTCAATCAGCAACCGCCGCTACGACCGATATCGCCTGGATCTGCACACGAGGTGCAGGGAGTAACGTGAGTATACCAACTCAGTAAGTAACAAATGCACACTTTAGACTGAAAGGTAGTGACAAACTCAACCTCAACAGGTATAACAGAAATAAATGTGCAAAAACGTAGGCATGCTTTCAAGTCAAATATACAACTCAAACAGTAAAGGAAATACATATCTGAACAGTTTAAGGTATACAACTCAACTAGCTCTACATGCCAATGCACAGACTGTATGAAATGCATCATGTGCTCCACTCTCAATTATTCAATAACTCGGTACTGTATATGGCCATCCAGCCTAGGGAAATCCATCCCGGAACAAATACAACACTGATTATAAGTCACCAATACCAAAGGAAAAGGGCAATCCAACCCTGTGGAGAAATCTATCTCCAGGTATCAAGTACTTCGGACAAATCCATGTCCAGGGAAATCCATCCCTCAGTAATATCATTCGCGCTCACTGGGGGTATGTTACAGACTCCGTAGGGCTCCTCCAGCCCAAGCGCTATCATAATTATCAATATAACTATTGCGGCGTGCAGCCCGATCCCATAACTATCACTCATAACCAGGCTCTAGGCCTCACTCAGTCACCAATCTCTCCGGTCTCACCCATGGGCTCACCATGTCATGAAACAAACCCGGAATAATGATATGATGAATCAATAACTAATTGAGGTTAGGATATGATATAAAGAAAAGAAAATGCATGAACGTGACTGAGTGCGAAATATTAATGAAAATAGTGAGATGACAGCAAGAAACGACCACTAAGGGTCCCAACAACACTGGCATAAAGCCTAAACATGATATCTAGCATGATTTACATCTCAATTACTTTATCAGGTTATGGAGACATGAATATCAACAGGATAGAGTCACTAAACGGTGCCATGGAATCACCCAGGTCATAATTCTCACGGTGCACGCCCGTCACTTGGCATGTGTATCACTTTAATACTGATCCCATGAAACATACATTTTGTTGTTTCGAACCCTCATAACCAAGTTTGAAAACGTTACTTACCACAAACCAAGCAAAATCCTACTCTGTGATGCCCTTACCTCTCAAATCGGCCTCCAAATGTCCTGAATCTAGCCACAAGTAATACAATACGATCAATATAGGCTAAAGGAACCAATTCCACAAGATAATTACTAAATTATAGCCAAAATCCGAAATCGACTCAAACACGCCCCCCGGGCCCACGTCTCGAAAACAAACAAAAGTCATAAAACCCTAAAGCCCATTCACTCACTAGTCTAACCATACCAAATTCATCAAAATCCGACATCATTTGGTCACTCAAATCCCCAATTTACACTCTCTAAAATCCCAAGCCCTAACCCCCTTATTTCACTTGAAAAATCCTACTAATTAGGTGGGAAAACAACAAGAAAACACCATAGCTATGAGTATTAGAGCTCAAGAAACTTACCACTGGGAAAACCCTTGAATCCCCTTCAAACCACACCCCAAAAGCTCCAAAGTCCGAGTTAAAAATGGTGGAAATGAGCAAAAATCATGAAGTCCTCAATTTATACATTCTATCCAGTGAAACCGCACATGCGGTCCCTTTTTCCGCTTCTGCGACGCCGCACCTGCGGAATTTCCATCATAGGTGAGTAACTCACTTAAGATCCCAGGTTCCGCATCTGCGGCCAAATCTCACACCTGCGCATCTCCCTCCGCTTCTGCGAAGCCATCCAAATTCCTCCTCTCCACATCTGCGCCCCAGATCTCACACATGTGGGCTCGCAGATGCGACAAACTTCTCGCACCTGCAGTTCAACAATGCACTTGCGCCCCATAATCCGCTTCTGCGACCATTGCAGGTGCGGGAACTTTATCATACCTACTCCTTCTGCCCAGCCCCTCCAATCTCGGATCTGCGATCTCCCGCTGGCTTCAATAGGCTTGCACCTGCGATGAGACATCCGCATGTGCGATTATGACAGTTGAGTTCAACTTCAGTAATTCCTCTAATTTCCAAACTTGTTCCGTTAATCACCCGGTATATCATAACCACTCTGTACCCGAACCAAACCACTCCGGACCCAAACCAAGTAACCCGGTATATCATAATATAGTTGAAAAGCACAAAAGGAAGAAGAAATGGGGAAAACGGGGCTATAACTCTCGAAACGACCGGCTGAGTCGTTGCATCCTCCCCCTCTTAAATAAACGTTCATCCTAGAACGGGTCTAGAACATACCTGGAGTCTCAAATATGTATGGATATCTGCTTCGTATCTCCCACTCGGTCTCCCAGGTGGCCTCCTCCATAGGCTGACCTCAAAACTACACCTTTATCGATCGAAAATGGCTACCGACTCCACATCATAAGTCATATCACCCTCCAACTGAACCGTGCTAAAGTCCAAAACATGGGACGGATCGCTAACATACTTTCGGAGCATGGAAACCTAAAACACTGGATGCACATTCGACAAGATGGGTGTCAAGGCAAGCTTATAATCCACATCCCCTATCCTATGAAGCACCTCAAAAGGCCCAATGAACCGGGGGCTCAATTTTCCCCTCTTCCCAAACCTCATAACACCCTTCATGGGTGATACCTTCAGCTGTAACGCCCCATAAAAATTTTCTAATGATTTAAGATTTTAAGGTGCGCCAACAGTATTTGGGAATAATATGTTCGGGTATTAAAGGAGATCCATCGGATAGAACCACATCATTTTGAAATGAAATTGTATTTTTAAGGTGTATTGGAACATACTAAGAAGTTTTGTGAATAGCAAGAACTTGTGTGGAACAAATTGGAAACATTAAGTATAAAGGATGTTTCAAATGGCACAAGACCCTACGTCAATAGAATATAACTCCCTTAATATAATTACTTAGGTGGTGATCGGCCTATCAAATTAAAGACCTTTGAGTCTAGTTTCCAACATATCACATCGTTCGTCATTTGGATATTTCTAAAGAAAGTTATGGCCATTTTACTGGACATGTGTCATATGTGCGCCCAGATGCGCGGCCGTGCATATTTGAGAGTTTCTGCCTCAGGTGCGCGACCGCGCACGTAGGAGCTCATTTAATACCCCCAAGGCCAGATAGAGGGAGGGGTTAAGTCATTTTTGAGCAAAAACCTAAAATATTTAAAGAGAAGTGAGAGTGTTCTAGAGAGATAAAGTAGATGAAATGTTTTGTTCATCAAGATCTTGCCTAAGCTTTGAAATCCAAAAAGGAAATCTCACAAGATCTTCATCTAAGAGGTAAGATTCAAACCCCTAGTCTTCAATTTCGAGTTTGGGGTAAAAGATGGGTGATTGGTAGTATGATTCTTGGGTGTAAGAGTATTATTTATATATGCTTGTACTAATAAGGTTTATGGGAAGATTGTTGAGCTCAAATAAGTAAAGATTGGGTTGTGGAGTGAAGAAAATCTTGTAGAAGAACCTTGTAGTTAAATTTGCTCACCTATTGTTTGATAAAATGCTCAAATGAGCTGAGATCATGAATATATTCCTAATAATGGTTCAATTTTGTTATGTCTCAAAATAGATTGGGATTGCTATAATTTCCGGAATGTTGTAGTAATTTAAAGAAAGCTCAAAGCAAGGTATGTTGTCTAAACTTTCTCTTTTGGAATTTAATTCCATAATGTTCCCGTAAGTTTCAAAGTATGGGTTGCGTATTAAAATTTTATGGCTTTGAGTCGTGTTTCAATGAAAGATAGTATGCCAAATTGTGTGAGAAAATCTCAATATTCTTAAAACTCTTAATTGCTCATATGTGTACCTAAAGTCTTGATTGGAAATGTCTTACTGTTGATAACCTATAAATATGGTTGAAAGTGAAATAAGTGAATTGGGATGTAAAGTGTGGCCAATGTGCAAGACTGAAAGTTATACTCGTGGCCAATGGTGCCAATGGAAGTAAAAGATGTGAAAGAAGTATGAAATGCGATGATTGATATAAGTGAAAGTTATACTTGTGGCCAATGGTGCCAATGAGATTAAATGATGTGAGAAAGGTTATGAAATGAGCCTTGATTCAACTATTCCAAATTTACTTCGAAAATAGAATTGCCTAAAAGCTTATAAACTCAAGTCATGCCTATATGTGGCTATTTTAACAGACGCTATGATTTGTGATTATTTTCAATGTATTTTGCGTTCTTACATATTCGTGAGTGGAAATTGTGTATTGCCCTTTTTGGGGAAAATATGTCAATAATAAATGGTGTGTTATTTGTTGATGATTTTAACTTGCGCATCGATTGCCAATTAGTTTACTCCATTTCTCGAAAAACAATCTGTTGTGCTTAAATTGTTCATTTCTAATGAACTTAAAGTTGTTATTTCTAGAATGTTATATGTATGTTGATATTTATGACGATGATACATGAGAGGGAAGAAATGAAAATGTGGAATAATAGTTATGGCCATCGTGCCTTGAATAAAGAATCTTGTGAATGGCCAAAATTGCCAAGGAAATATTGTTGTTGTTATTGGTTAAAAATACTAGTGGAGATTTATACAATGTGGAAGATGATGAGGTAAATACATTTGCACCTACGTTATTTTTGTGAATTATTCCACTTATTTGGGATGATATTGATCTGATAAAATTATTCCTCTCAATTGGGAAAAGATTTATTGATATAAAAGGGGTTGATGTCTCGAATAAGACAGCCTAGCCGATCGGGACGTGATCGGACACCATGCCGCACACATGGTGATGATTGTGCTGGAAATTGTAATTGAAATTGTGATTTTGGTTGATGTCATCAAATAAGACAGCCTAACCGATCGGGTCGTGATCAGACTCTGTTCTAGATTCACGGTGGTATATTTGCACAGAGATTGTGATTGAGATTGTGGTTGATGTCTCTAATGAGATAGCCTAGCCAGTCGGGTCGTGATCAGACTCCATGCTAATATTATTGTGGTATTGGTATTGATAGTAATTATGGTTGATGTCTCTAATGAGATAGCCTAGCTGGTCGGGTCGTGATCGGACTCTGTGCTAAAATTACGGTGGTATTGGTATTGATAGTGATTGTGGTTGATGTCTCTAATAAGACAGCCTAGCCGATCGGGTCGTGATCGGACTCCGTGCTAAAAGTACGGTGGCATTGGTATTTTGAACATTGGTATTATGAACACTGGTATTGTGAACATCGGTATTGTGAACACTGTATTGTGAACACTAGTATTGTGAACATTGGTATCGTGAATAGTAATATTGTGAATAGTGGTATATCAGTGCTAATGATCTCCCAACCAAAATTGTATATGAAGTTCGTATTTTGAAAATTATTATGTTTTAACTGAACATTTGGATATTATTGATTATGACTTGTTGTTTCTATGTGTTGCCTTTTATTATATGGGCATTCTATTTTGAAAGAGGACTTTTAGCTTTACATACTAGTGCTATTCGACGGTACTAACGTCCCTTTTGCCAGGGGCACTGCATTGTTAATGGATGCATGTAGTTCTACAGCATGCGGCATTGATCAGTGATAGCGGTACACTCTCTTCAGCTGACCTGCTGAGCCCCACTTCATTTCGGGGTCATGTATATTTTGTTTCTCATGTACTTTGTGGTTGAGGTATAGCTGGGGCCTTGTTGCCGGCATTTCCATATTACTCTTCTATTGTACTTAGAGGCTCCGTAGACAGGTTGTGGGTTGTGGTTTATGTTGGGAATTGAACTAGAAATGTTAGTATTTGGAAATCATGTTTTTTATTAATTCTATAAACTCGTAATATTTTGGAAATTATGAATGAAGTTACTAATGGGAATGAAATGGAAGTTATTAATGAAATCTTTTCAGTGTTGATTAATGGAGTACATCACCTCTTTATTCATGGATGAGTTTGGATAGAAGAAAATCTAATAGGCTTGCTCGACCGGGTTCTCTTAGTTGAGCGTCGGTTGCGCTCCCCGAGTTTGGGGTGTGACATCAGCAAAACCTTTTCCCCAACCATAAAAGATATATCACGGACCTTCCTGTCCGTGTAGCTCTTCTACCTAGACTGCATCGTGTAAAGTCGCTCCCGAATCAATTTCACCTTTTCTAATGCATCCTGGACCAAGTCTGTACCCAAGAGCCTAGCCTCACCTAGCTCAAACCATCCTACCGGAGATCTACAACTCCTCCCATATAAAGCCTCGTACGGAGCCATCTGAATACTCGACTGGTAATTGTTATTTTATGCAAACTCCGCGAGCAGCAAGAACTGGTCCCATGAACCCCCAATGTCAATGACACAAGCGTGCAACATGTCCTCCAATATCTGGATAGTGCGCTCAGGATGTCCATCCATATGAAGGTGAAAAGCTGAGCTCAACTCAACCTGAGTACCCAACTCTCGCTGCATGGTCCTCCAAAACTGCGATGTAAACTAAGTACCTCTATCTGAAATGATGGAAACTGGAACACCATGCAGGCGAACAACCTCTCGGATATAAATCTCAGCCAACCGCTCTGAATTGTAAGTAGTACCAACTAGAATGAAGTGTGCGG
The DNA here is from genome assembly GCF_000715075.1 of Nicotiana tabacum. Classification (NCBI taxonomy): domain Eukaryota; kingdom Viridiplantae; phylum Streptophyta; class Magnoliopsida; order Solanales; family Solanaceae; genus Nicotiana; species Nicotiana tabacum. The sequence continues at coordinate 51,189,071 of NC_134083.1, forward strand.
ACTTGGTCAGCTTATTCGTAATCACCCAAATAGCATCGAACTTCCTCGAAGTCTGTGGGATCCCAACTACGAAGTCCGTGGTGATCGGCTCTCACTTCCACTCTAGGATATCTAACCTCTGAAGCAAGCCACCCGGTCTCTGATGTTCATACTTAATCTGCTGACAGTTGAGACACCGAGCCACAAAGCCAACTATATCCATCTTAATCTTCCTCCACCAATAGTGTTGTCTCAAATCATGGTACATCTTCACGGCACCTGGATGGATAGAATACCGCGAGTTGTGGGCCTCCTCAAGAATCAACTCCCGGAGCCCATTTACATTAGGCACACATATCCAGCCTTGCATCCCCCAACACACTGTCATCACCAATAGTCATATCCCTAGCATCACCTCGCTGAACCTTGTCCTGAAGAACGAGCAGTTGGGGATCACCATACTGACGCTCCCTGATATGGTCATAAAGAGAAGACCTGGAGACCACACAAGCCAATACCCGATTCGGCTCTGAAATATTCAATATGGCAAGCTAGCCTGCTAAATCCTGAACATCTAATGCCAAGGGTCTCTCTGCTGCTGGGAGATATGCTAAACTCTCCAAACTCTCCGCTCGGCGACTCAAAGCATCGGCCACCACATTGGCCTTCCCTAGATGGTACAAAATAGTGATATCGTAGTCCTTAAGAAGCTCTAACCATCTCCGCTGACGCAAGTTAAGATCCTTTTGCTTCAACAGATACTGCAAACTCTGGTGATCACTATAGATCTCACAATGAACCCCATAAAAATAATGACGCCAAATCTTCAAGGCGTGAACAACGGCTGCAAGCTCAAGATCATGGACAAGATAGTTCTTCTCATGGGTCTTTAACTAGCACGAGGCATAGGCAATCACCCTACCCTCCTACATCAGAACACATCCAATACCTACCCTCGAGGCATCACAATACACGGTGTAAGAACCTGAAGCTGATGGTAGAACTAACACTGGAGTTGTGGTCAAAGAAGTCTTAAGCTTCTGAAAGCTCTTCTCAAACTCATCTGACCACCTGAATCGATCACCCTTTTGGGTCAATTTGGTCAAGGGCGATGCAATAGATTAAAATCCCTCCACAAAGTGACGGTAATAGCCCGCCAAACCAAGGAAGCTCCTAATCTCTGTGGCTGAGGACGGTCTAGGCTAACTCTGCACCACCTCTATCTTCTTAGGATCCACCTGAACACCCTCACTGGACACCACGTGCCCCAATAATGCTATTGAACTGAGCCAAAACTCATACTTGGAGAACTTTGCATAAAGTTTCTCCTCCCTCAACCTAGGTAATACAATCCTCAGGTGTTGGGTATGCTCCTCCTGGCAACGAGAGTACACTAGGATGTCATCAATGAATAAAATAACGAATGAGTCCAAATAGGGCTGGAATACACTGTTCATCAAATGCATGAACGCTGATGGGGCATTGGTCAGCCCAAAAGACATCACTAAGAACTCATAATGTCCATATCGGGTCCTGAAAGCTGTCTTGAGAATATCCGAATCCCGAATCTTCAACTGGTGATAACCGGACCTCAAATCAATCTTGGAGAACATCCTCGCTCCCTGAAGTTGATTAAATAAATCATCAATACCAGGCAAAGGATACTTATTCTTGACTTTGACCTTGTTCAACTGCATGTAATCAATGCACATCCTCATGGAACCATCCTTCTTCTTTACAAATAGAACTAGTGCACCCCAAGGTGACACACTAGGCTGAATAAACCCCTTATCAAGGAGTTCCTGAAGTTGTTACTTCAACTCATTCAACTCCGCCGGTGCCATATGATACGGTGGAATAGAAATGGGCTGAGTGCCCGGCACCAAATCAATACCGAATTTAATATCCCTGTTAGGCGGCATGCTCGGCAGGTCTGCAAGAAACACATCCGGAAAATCATGTTCCACCGGAACAGAATCAATGGCAGGAGTCTTTGCACTAACATCCATCACAATATCCAAATATGATAGACAACCCTTCTCAACCATACGCTGAGCCTTCAAGTATGAAATCACCCTACTAGGTACATAGTCTATAGAAATGCTCCACCAAACCCTAGGCAATCCCGGCATCGCCAACGTCACGGTCTTAGCGTGACAATATAGAATATCATGATATGGAGATAACCAATCCATACCCAATATCACATTAAAGTCAACCAAACTGAGCAGCAAAAGGTCCACTCGGGTCTCCAGACCCCCAATAGTCACCACCTATGACCGATATATACAGTCCACAACAATAGTATCGCCCACAGAAGTAGATACATGAACAGATGAGATTAAAGACTCACGGGGCATATCCAGAAAATGAGCGAAATACGAGGAAACCTATGAATAAGTGAAACCAGGGTCAATTAATACAGAGGCATCTCTATGAAAAACTGAGACAATACCTGTAATCATAGAATCTTAAGCAATAATATTTGGTCTGGCAGGGAGGGCATAGAAACGGTCCGGGCCGCCCCCTGATCGGCCTCCCTCTCTAGGACGGCCCCTAGCTGACTGAGCTCCACCCCAAGCTGGCTGAGCGGGTGGTGGAGGGACTGGTGCTGAAGTCGAAGGTTGACTCATCAACTGAGATGAACCTCTCGTCAGGAGGGGACAATACCTCCTGATATGACCCAAATCCCCACACTCAAAGTAACCTCTACCAACCACTAGGGACTGAAGGGAACCCGGAGCATTGGAATAATCGCTAGAAGGTCCTAGCATAGATGAACCCTGAGCTGATGGTGCGTGAGATGAACTATGAATTGGTAGCTCACCAAATGATGTCTGACCCTGCTGATAACCATGGGGCCCATGGCCGGATGATGCACCCTGGAGCACTAGGAGAACCGTTTGAGCATGCCTGAAAGGACGACCTCTACCGTGCTGTAACTAGCCCCTAAAAGGAGCACTACTAAATCCCCCCTGTCCACGAGGCCTTTTGACCTCCCTCTCGAATCGTTCCTGACTGCGAACCATCTCAATCTAACGAGCAATGTCGACAACCTCATCAAAAGTAGCACCAGACACTCTCTCTCTGGTCATAAGCAATCGCAGCTAATAAGTGACACCATCTATAAACGTCATGATCCTCTCCCTGTCTGTGGGAACCAACCAGATAGCATGGCGGGCCAACTCTGAGGATCGCAACTCATGTTGCGTTACAGATATATCACCCTGGCGAAGCTGCTCAAACTGTCTGCGCAGCTCCTCTCTGTAGGACTGAGCCATGAACTTCTCCAAAAAGACCACGGAGAACTGCTACCAAGTAAGGGGTGCTGCGCCAATAGGCCTACGCCTCTCGTAAGTCTCCCACCATCTGAATGCAGCCCCAGAAAACTAAAAAATAGTGAATAAGACCCCATAAGTCTCCAGAATACTAGTTGTACGGAGTAACCTCTGATACCTGTCCAAGAAGTCCTGGGCATCCTCTCTCTATGTGCCACTGAAAAGTGGAGGTTGGAGTCTCCCAAACCTCTCCAACCTACGTTGATCATCCTCAGGCATAGCAGAAACCACATAGTACTGAGCAGCTGCAACCGGCTGGGCTGGTGGTGCCCCAGGTGACTGGAATCCCTGTACCACCTACTCTGGTGTGCGGGCAGCGGGCGTCTGAGCACCTCCCCTGGCCTGAGAAGTAAATGTTGCAGCCGGAATAGTGACCGCATGAGCAACACTGGTAGACGTTGACAGAATTTGAGCTAGGACTTCCTAAAGGCCTGGAATCACAATAGGCACAGGTGGTGCCTGAGCTGGTGCATCAGCAACTGGAACCTGGTCCTGATCTGGAGCAACCTTAATAGTCTCCAAAACTCTGGGATCCTCAATCAGTAACCGCCACTACGACCGGTATCGCCTGGATCTACACACGAGGTGCAGGTAGTAACGTGAGTACACCAACTCAGTAAGTAACAAGCCCAAACTTTGGACTGAAAGATAGTGATGAACTCAACCTAAACAGGTATAACAGAAATAAAGGTGCAGAAACATAGGCATGCTTTCAAGTCAAATATACAGCTCAAACAGTAAAAGAAATACATATCTGAATAATGTAAGGTATACAACTCAGCTAGCTCTACATGCCAACGCACAGACTGTATGAAATGCACCATGTGCTCCACTCTCAAGTATTCAATCACTCGGTACTGTATATGGCCATCCGGCCCAGGGAAATCCATCCCGAAACATATACAACACTGACTATAAGTCACTAGTACTAAGGAAAAAGGGCAATCCAACCCTGTGGAGAAATCCATCTCCAAGTATCAAGTACTACGGACAAATCCATGTCTAGGGAAATCCATCCCTCAATAATATCATCTGCGCTCATTGGGGTGTGTTACAGACTCCGCAGGGCTCCTCCAGCCCAAGCGCTATCATAATCATCAATATAACTATTGCGGCATGCAACCCGATCCCATAACTGTCACTCATAACCAGGCTCTAGGCCTCACTCAGTCATCAATCTCTCTGGTCTCACCCATGGGCTCACCATGTCATAAAACAAACCCGGAACAATGATATGATGAATCAATAACTAATTGAGACTAAGATATGATATAAAGAAAATAAAATGCATGAACGTGGCTGAGTGCAAAATATTAATGAAAATAGTGAGATGACAGCAAGAAACGACCACTAAGGGTCCCAACAATACTGGCATTAAACCTAAATATGAAATCTAGCATGATTTACAGCTTAATTACTTTATCATATTATGGAGACATGAATATCAATAGTATAGAGTCATTAAACGGTGCCATGGAATCACCCAGGTCACAATTCTCACAATGCACGCTCGCACGTCCGTGACTTGGCATGTCCATCACCTCAATACCGATCACATGACACATAACATTTGGGGTTTCGAACCCTCTAAACCAAGTTTGAAAATGTTACTTACCTCAAACCAAGCAAAATCCTACTCCGCGATGCCCTTGCCTCTCAAATTGGCTTCCAAACGTCCCAAATATAGCCACAAGCAATACAATACGATTAATATAGGCTAAAGGAAGCAATTCCACAAGAAAATTACTAAATTATAGCCAAAATCCGAAATCGACTCAAACCCGGTTCCCGGGCCCACATTTCGAAAATCGATAAAAGTCACAAAACCCAAAAGAACATTCACGCACGAGTCTAACCATACGAAATTCATCAAAATCCTACATCATTTGATCCCTCAAATCCCCAATTTACACTCTAAAATCCCAAGACCTAACCCCCTTATTTCACTTCAAAACTCCTACTAATTAGGTGGTAAAACAATAGGAAAACACCATAGCTAAGAGTATTAGATCTCAAGCAACTTACCTCTGTGAAAACCCTTGAATCCCCTTCAAAACTCACCGCAAATGCTTCAAAGTCTGAGTTAAAAATGTTAGAAATGAGTAAAAATCACGAAGTCCTTAATTTAAACATTCTGCCCAGGGAAACCGCACCTGCGGCCCCTTTTTCCGCTTCTTCGACGCCGCACCTGCGGCCCCTTTTCTGCTTCTGCGAGGCCGCACCTACAGAATTTCCATCATAGGTGGGGAACTCATTTAAGATCCCAGGTTCCGCATATGTGGCCAAATTTTGCACCTGCGAAAGCGCACCTGCGCATCTCCCTTTGCATCTGCGAAGCCAGTCAAATTCCTCCTCTCCGCATCTACTCCCCATATCTCGCACATATGGGCTCACAGATTCGACAGACTTCTCGCACCTGCGGTTCAAGAACGCACTTATGCCCCATAATCCGCTTTTACGACCATCGCATGTGCGGGATCTTCATCGCACCTACGCCTTCTTCCCGGACCCTCAATCTTGCATCTGCGATCTCCCGCTCGCTTCTGCAGGTGCGATTATGACAGCTGAGATTAACATCATCAATTTCTCCAATTTTCAAACTTGTTCCGTTAATCACTCGAACTCAACCCGATGCCCTCGGGACCTCAACCAAACATACCAACATATCCCACAACATCATACAAACTTAGGTAAATCATCAAATTACTCAAAACAACATCAAACAACAAATTACATTCGGATTCACGCCTAAGGACTTCTAAATTTCCGAATTCCACAAACGATGCCGAAACCCGCTAACCCACATCTGAATGGCCTCAAATTTTATACACAAGTCAAAAATAACACTATGAACCTATTGCAACTTCCAGAATTCCATTCTGACCCCGATATAAAAATTTCCACTACCGACCAAAATTGCCAAAATTCTAACTTTCGCCAATTCAAGCCTAATTCTATCATGGGCTTCCAAATCACATTCCGAACGCCCACCCAAGTCCAAAATTACCTAACGGAGCTAACGGACCATGAGAATTCAAAACTGAGACTATTTACACATTAGTCAACAGCCGGAGTGATTTGGGACACTTAGTCCCTAAAACGGAAGCTTAAGTATTAGGATTTTGACCGTAGTCGGAACTGTGTGAAGATGACTCCGGAATGATGTTCCTTCAGTTGCATTATCTCTGTTGGGTGATTTGCGATTTCGGAATGTGTCCGAACTACGAATTTGAGGTATGTAGCTGATTTAGGCTTGAAATGGCGAAAATCAAATTTTTGGAGATTTTGACCGGAAGTGGACATTTTGATATCGGGGTCGGATTCCGATTCCGAAAGTTGGGGTAGGTCCGTAATGTTGAATATGACTTGTGGGAAACTTTTGAGGTCAATCAGACATGGTTAGATAGGTTTTGGAATCGGTTGTATAAAATTGAAGTTTCAAGTTCATTAAGTTTGGATTGGAGGGTGATTCGTGTTTTTGTTGTTATTTGATGTGTTTTGAGGGCTCGACTAAGTTCGTATTGTGTTTTTGGACTTGTTGGTATATTTGGTTGAGGTCCCCGGGACCTCGGGTGTGTTTCGGATGCTTAACGGATTGAATTTGGACTTATGCAAATTACTGAAGTTTTCTGGTTTCTGGTGTTTTCGCACCTGCGGTGGGGAGACCGCAGGTGCAGACTCGCACGTGCGGAAGGAGGAGCGTAGGTGCGGTTTGGTCAATCTTGGTCTGTGGGCGCAGATGCAAGATTGGCCCGCAGAAGCAGAGCCACAACTACGGAAAAGGGAGCACAGAAGCGAACGGGGCCTGGAGTGTGAGGATCACAGGAGCGGGCGCATAGGTGCGGCCCCTTGCTCGCAGATGCGGACCTAGCCACCTTAAGTCATTTTCTCACCTGCGACGGAAATTCCGCAGGTGTGGCATCGCAGGTGCGACCTGTGGTCCGCAGAGCCTGATCAGAATCTTTTTAAGCGAGGCTTCGAGATTTTTGGCCATTTACTTCATTTTTGAGCTCGGGATGACGATTTCTTGAGAACATTTTCGAGGAATTTCATGAGGTAAGTCCCTTGTGCCTATTTTTTATCAATAATCTTGGTTCCCCATTTTTTTTCCCACCTCGTTAGTCTGTATTTAAGGTGGAATTTGGGAGTTTGAGGCTAGGGATTTGAAGAGTTTGATTTTGGGTTTTGAGAGGTCATTTGAGGTCGGATTTTGATAAATTTGGTATGGTTGGACTCATGAATGAATGGGATTTCAGATTTTGTGATTTTTTCCCGATTTCGAGATGTGGTCTCGGGTCGAATTTTAGGACGGATTTCGAAATTTTTGTTAAAGTCATGATTTCATTAATTAGATTAGTCTATTATAGTTGTTTTTATGATGTGTAATTGTTTTTGGCTAGATTTGGGCCATTTGGAGTCGAATAATAGAGGAAAGGGCATTCTTACTGATTGATTGAGCTTGGTTCGAGGTAAATGGCATGCCTAACCTTGAGGGGAGAAATCCCCATAGGATTTGGTACTATTCTGATATGTGAGCGCCGTGTACGTGAGGTGATGAGTGCGTACATGGGCTATTTATTGTATAACCTGATTTATACTGAGTAGTAACCTGTTCTCATTCTTAATTGAGTTATACCAATATGTGTAGTTGTCATGTTTAGTCTAATATTGCACGTATACGTGCTTTAACTGCTTATTTGAACTCTTTGCAGCATGCCTAGTTGATTTTCTACTTTTCCTTGTTCTTAATCAGTATTAACTGTAGAATTCTTATTGTTAACTATGGTATTATCGGTTGATCTATGTGTTTACTTTTGCGACTACGAGGCAGTTCCTTGGGAGTTTTCCGTGCAAATTTACTTTTGAGTCTACGAGGTGGTTCCTTGGGAGTTCTCCATGCTCATTTACTTTTGAGACTACGAGGCGGTTCCTCGAGAGTTCTCCCTGCACATTTACTTTTGAGACTATGAGGCGGTTCCTCGGGAGTTCTCTCTGCATATTTACTTCTGAGACTACGAGGTGGTACCTCGGGAGTTCTCCTTGCACATTTACGTTTGAGACTATGAGGCGGTACCTCGGGAGTTCTCCCTATATATTTACTTTTGAGACTACGAGGCGGTACCTTGGGATTTCTACATGCATATTTATTTTGGGACTACGAGACGGTATCTCGGGAGATCCTTTGTTGTTTATCCTTGTGTGTTGCACTGTTATTTCATGATATTTTCCTTTTATTAAATTCCAGTCTCTTATTATACTGTTATATTCTCCTATTTTATTTATTATATACCAATGGGCCTGACCTAACCTCGTCACTAATCTATCGAGGTTAGGCTTGGCACTTGCTGGGTACCGCTATGGTGTACTCATGCTACTCTTATGCACATATTGTGTGCAGATCCAGGTACTTCTTATTAGCCCCGCTATTAGCTAAGAGTGCTTGCTGCTGTATGGAAACTACAAGGTACATCTGCCGCGTCCGCAGACCACGGAGTCCCCCTCTATTCTCTCGTATGTCATTTGCCTTCCATACCTCTTTTATTAGACTCTGGTGTATAGAGATACTTGTTTCTTTCTGTAGCTTGTGACTTATGATTTTCCAAATTTTGGGAATATCGTGTATTACTAGTGTGTTGGTTATTGTACATGCGGGGCATTGTTACCAGTTATTCAGTTATCTATTGCAGTTAGTTGTTAAGGTTTCCTTCCATTTTTTTGTTATTTTCCTCATTTTGTTAGGCTTACCTAGTCGTAGAGACTAGGAGTCGTCACGACGTCTTAAGGAGGGAGAATTGGGCCATGACAAGTTGGTATCAGATCTCTAGGTTCATAGATGTCGTGAGTCATAAGCCGATTTATTAGAATCTAACGGATCGGTACGGAGATGTCTGTATTTATCTTCGGGAGGCTATATAACTTTTAGGAAAATTTCACTACTTTGATTCCTTGTCGTATAAAAATTGTTGACTTCAAAAATTCTAAACTTTTATATTCTATTCTCTCACAGATGGTGAGGACAGGTACAGGCGGATCTGATAACCACGCACTCGCTCCCCCTGCTAGAGCCGCGAGAGGCCGGGGCCGGGGTAGAGGTCGAGGACGTCCACGTGGTGCAGTCAGAGCACCCGCACGAGCTGTTACAGAGGAGCTCCAACTTAAAGAAAAACACCTGAGATACCTGTTGCTACACCAGCCCTCCAGGAGACTCCTGCCCAGTTTCTGAGCATGTTCAGCACCTTAGCTCAGGCTGGATTCATTCCACTTGCTCCTGCTACATCTCGGGCCGGGGGAGGAGCACGGACTCCTGTCGCCAGTACTCCAGAGCAGCAGGTTCAGGTCGACCAAGTTCCAGTGATTATGCCGATGTAGCCAATAGCCCCATTCCATCCCGAGGGTATGGCAGTAGTTTCTAAGGATGAGCAGCGTAGGCTCGAGAGGTACAAGAAGTACCACCTTCCTATCTTCAGTGGATTGGCGTCAGAGGACGCCCAGGGTTTTCTGGAGGAGTGTCATTGTATTCTCCATACTATGGGTATAGTGGAGTCGAGTGGGGTTTCTTTTACTATATTCCAACTTAGAGGAATGTCCTATCAGTGGTGGCGTGCTTATGAGTTGGGTAGTCCGGCTGAGGCAGCTTCACTTACATGGACTCAGTTCTTAAGGGACACATGGCGCGTAGAGTTTGAGCAGTTGCGCTAGGGTGTTATGACTGTGTCAGAGTATCCAGTTCGCTTCAGTGATTTAGCCCGACATGCACCAGCCTTGGTTGCCATATTTCGAGAGAGGGTTCGTCAGTTTATTGAGGGACTCCACCCCAGTATCAGGCTTAGCATGGCCCGGGAGTTAGAGACGGATATTTCTTACCAGTAGGTTGTGAGTATTGCTAGGAGATTGGAGGGTATATTTGCTCGGGGGAGAGAGAGGAAATGGAGGATAAGAGGTTTCGAGAGTCTGACACTTATAGTGGTACTTGTTCCCCAGCTGCAGTTCACCATGGTCAGGGCAATGGGAGTCACCCCGGTCATTCAGCTCTTCCAACTGTCAGTGGTATTTCGGTCCTTCTAGGCCCCAGTAGCCTTATTATGAACCGCTAGTATCTAGTGCGCCTCCTACACAGGGTGCTTTTGGAGGTCAGTCCAGCAAACCTGGCCCCAGGCCAGTCACAGTAGTCATGCCCTCTGAGAGCTTGTTTTGAGTATGACGACGCCCGCCATATGGTGAGGTATTGCCCCAGACTTCTGAGGGGTGCAACTCCACAAACTTCTCAGGCACAGCGTTCTCCACCGGGTCCTCAGGCTATGATCTCAGCACCAGCTACCTCCCCACCTTCTCAGCCAGCTAGAGGTGGAGGTCGAGGAGGTCGAGGAGGTCGAGGTCACCCTAGAAGGGGAGGCAAGGACAGATATTATGCTCTTCCTGATCGTACAGAGGCAATAGCTTCCGACTCTATCATTATAGGTATTTCTCTGGTCTTTCATAAAGACGCGTCGGTTTTATTTTTATCCAGACTCGGGAGGATCTTGAGCAGCACCTGAGGACTGTGTTTCAGACCTTGAGAGAAAAGAAGTTATATGCAAAAATTTCAAAGTGTGAGTTTTAAATAAACCCAGTGGCATTCTTGGGTCATGTAGTATCGAGTGATGGGATCCAAGTGGATCCGAAGAAGATTAAAGGAGTGCAAAGTTGGTCCAGACCGTCCTCAGCTACGGAGATCCGGAGTTATTCTTTGTTTGGTAGGGTATTACCGTCGATTTGTTAAAGGTTTCTCATCTATTGCAGCACCTATGACCAGGCAGACCCAGAAGGGTGCTCCGTCCAGGTGGACAGAGGAGTGTGAGGAGAGCTTTCAGAAGGTCAAGACATCTTTGACTGCAGCCCCAGTATTGGTATTGCCTACAGGTTTGGGGTCTTATACTGTATATTGTGATGCATCGCAGATTGGTCTTGGTATGGTGTTGATGCACGATAGTAGGGTGATTACCTACGCATCCAGATAGCTGAGGGTGTATGAAAAGAACTATCATGTCCATGACCTTGAGTCAGCAGCTATTGTCCATGCCTTGAAGATTTAACGGCACTATTTGTATGGTGTCCCTTGTGAGATTTACACCAATCACCGGAGTTTGCGGCATCTGTTCAAACAGAAGGATCTTAACTTGCATCGGCAGAGGTGGTTGGAGCTGCTTAAAGATTATGATATCACCATTTTGTACCATCCCAGGAATGCCAATGTAATGGCCGATGCTTTGGGGAGCTTAGCATATCTACCAGCAGCAGAGAGACCATTGGTGTTAGATGTTCAGGCCTTAGCCAGCCAGTTTGTTAGATTGGATATTTCTGATCCGAGTCGAGTATTGGCTTGTATGGTCTCTTGGTCTTCTCTTTATGGTCGTATCAGGGAGTATCAGTATGATGACCCCCTAAATTCTTATCCTTAAGGACATGGTTCAGCACGGTGATGCTAAAGAGGTCACTATTGGAGATGATGGTGCATTGAGGATGCAGGGCAGGCTATGTGTGCCCAATGTGGAGGGGTTGCGTGACTTGATTCTTTGGGAGGCTCACAGTTCAGAACTTGAGGCAGCATTACTGGTGGAGGAGAATGAAGAAAGACATAGTGGAATATGTAGCTCGGTGTCTGAATTGCCAGTAGGTAAAGTATGAGTATCAGCGGCTAGGCGAATTGCTTCAGAAGATAGAGATTCCGGAGTGGAAATGGGAACGGATCACTATGGATTTCGTTGTTGGGCTTCCACGGACTCAGCGGAAGTTTGATGCAGTTTGGGTAATTGTGGATAGGCTGACCAATTCAGCTCATTTCATTCCTGTTATGATTACCTATTCTTCTGAGCAGTTGGCTCGAATTTATATATGCGAGATTGTCAGGCTTCATGGCATACCGGTATCTATCATCTCTGACTGGGGTACGTAGTTGACATCACGGTTCTGGAGGGCTGTACAACGAGAGTTGGGTACTCGGGTTGAGTTGAGCACAACATTTCACCCTCAGACGGACGGACAGTCCGTGCACACTATTCAGATATTAGAGAATATGCTTTGTGTGTGTGTGTGTGATAGATTTTTGGGTTGCTTGGGATCAGTTCTTACCACTTGCGGAGTTTGCCTACAATAACTGCAATCATTCGATAATTCAGATGGAACCGTATGAGGTCTTATATGGGAGGCGATGTCGGTCTCCAGTGGGTTGGTTTGAGTCAGGAGAGGCTAGGTTATTGGGAACAGACTTGGTTCAGGATGCTTTAGAGAAGGTTAAGGTGATTCAGGATCGACTTCGCACAGCCAAGTCTAGACAGAAGAGTTATGCGGATCAGAAGGTTCGCGATGTTGCATTCATGGTTGGAGAGAGGGTCTTGCTTCGCGTTTCACCTATGAAGGGAATTATGAGGTTCGGGAAGAAGGGTAAGCTGAGCCCAAGGTTCATTAGTCCATTCGAGGTGTTGGGGAGGTTTCTTATGAGCTTGCCTTGCCCCCCAGTCTAGCAGGGGTTCATCCAGTATTCCATGTTTCTATGCTCTAAAAGTATCATGGCGATCCATCTCATGTGTTGGATTTCATCTTAGTCTAGTTGAACAAGGATTTATCTTATGTTGAGGAGCCGATGGCTATTTTGGACAGGCAGGTTCAAAAGCTGAGCTCGAAGAACATTGCTTCCGTGAAGGTTCAATGGAGGAGTCAGCCGGTCGAGGAGGCGACTTGGGAGACCGAGCTGGATATGCGCAGCCGTTATCCTCATCTTTTCACCACTTCAGGTATGTCTTTTTGCTAGTTCGATGACGAACGGTTATTTTAATAGGGCGAGGATGTAACGACCCAGCTGGTCGTTTTGAGAGTAATAGACCCGATCCCCTATTTTCCGTTTTTCCCGTATCTGTATCTGTTTCTGTTTATGTGACTTGCCGGGAGGTCTTGTTTTTTATTTCGGAGTGATTTGGGACACTTAGTCCCTAAAACGGAAGCTTAAGTCTTAGGATTTTGACCGTAGTCAGAACTATGTGAAGACGACTCCGGAATGGAGTTCCTTCAGTTCCATTATATCCATTGGGTTATTTTGGATTTAGGAACATGTCCGGACTGTGAATTTGAGGTCTGTAGCTGATTTAGGCTTGAAATGGCGAAAGTCAAATTTTTGGGGATTTTGACCGGAAGTGGAAGTTTTGATATCGGGGTCGGATTCTGATTCCGGAAGTTGGAGTAGGTCCGTAATGTTGAATATGACTTGTCTGCAAAATTTGAGATCAATCGGACATGGTTTGATAGGTTTCAGCATCGGTTGTAGAAATTTTAAGTTTCAAGTTCATTAAGTTTGGATTGGAGGGTGATTCGTGTTTTTGTTGTTGTTTGATGTGTTTTGAGGGCTCGACTAAGTTCGTATAGTGTTTTAGGACTTGTTGGTATATTTGGTTGAGGTCCCGGGGGCCTCGGGTGTGTTTCAGATGCTTAACGGATTGAATTTGAACTTATGCAAATTGCTGAAGTTTTCTGGTTTCTGGTGTTTTCGCACCTGCGGTGGGGAGACCACAGGTGTGGACTCGCACGTGCTAAAGGAGGAGCGGAGGTGCGGTTTAGTCCAGCTTGGTCTGTGGGTGCAGGTGTGAGATTGGCCCGCATAAGCGGAACCGCATCTACGGAAGATGGAGCACAGAAGCGAACGGGGCCTGGAGCGTAAGGATCGTAGGAGCAGAAAATATCTGCATGAGCGGGCGAGCAGGTGCGGCCCCTTGCTCGCTGATGCGGACCCAGCCCCCTTATGTCATTTCTACACTTGCAAGGGAAATTACGCAGGTGCAGTGTTGTAGGTGCGACCTGTGGTCCGCAGATGCGGAAATACCTAGGCAGAACCTTTTTAAGCGAGGCTTCGAGATGTTTGGCCATTTTCTTCATTTTTGACTCGGGTTGACGATTTCTTGAGACCATTTTCGAGGGATTTCGTGAGGTAAGTCCCTTGTACTTATTTTTTATCAATAATCTTGCTTCCCCATTTATTTTTCCACCTAGTTAGTGTGTATTTAAGGTGGAATTTGGATGTTTGAGGCTAGGGATTTGAAGAGTTTGATTTTGGGTTTTGAGTGGTCATTTGAGGTCGGATTTTGATAAATTTGGTATGGTTGAGACTATGAGACAGTTCCTTGGGAGTTCTCCCTGCACATTTACTTTTGAGACTACGAGGCGGTTCCTTGGGAATTCTCCCTGCACATTTACTTTTAAGACTACGAGGCGATTCCTCAGGAGTTCTCCCTACACATTTACTTTTGAGACTACGAGGCGGTTCCTCGGGAGTTCTCTCTGCACATTTACTTTTCAGACTACGAGGCGATTCCTCGGGGTTTCTCCCCGCACATTTACTTTTGAGATTACGAGGCGGTACCTCAGGAGTTCTCCTTGCACATTTACTTTTGAGACTACGAGGCGGTACCTCGGGAGTTCTCCCTGTATATTTACTTTTGAGACTACGAGGCGATACCTCGGGAGTTCTCCCTGCATATTTATTTTGGGACTGTAAGATAGTATCTCGGGAGATCCCTTGTTATTTATCCCTATGTATTGCACTGTTATTTCGCTGTATTTTCCTTTTGTTAAATTCCAGTCTCTTATTATACTATTATATTCTCCTGCTTTATTTATTATATACCAGTGGGCCTGACCTGACCTCGTCACTACTCTACCGAGGTTAGGCTTGGCAGTTACTGGGTACCGTTGTGGTGTACTCATGCTACTCTTCTGCACATGTTTTGTGTGCAGATCCAGGTACTTCTTATCAGCCTCGCTGTTAGCTGAGAGTGCTTGTTGTTGTACGGAGACTTTAAGGTACATCTGCCGCGTCTGCAGACCTCGGAGTCCCCCTCTATTCTCTACTATGTCATTTTCCTGCCGTACTTCTTTTATTACACTCTGGTTTATAGAGATACTTGTTTCCTTATGTAGCTTGTGACTTATGATGGTCCGGGTTTTGGGAATACCGTGTATTACTAGTGTGTTGGTTATTGTACATGCCGAGCGGCATTGTTACCAGTTATTTAGTTATCTATTGCAGTTAGTTGTTAAGTTTTCCTTCCATTTTTTGTTATTTTCCGTATTTTGTTAGGCTTACCTAGTCATAGAGACTAGGTGCCGTCACGATGTCTTACGGAAGGAGAATTGGGTCGTGACACTTCCATATTCCAACCTTTGCCATTTCAAGCCAAAATCAATTTCGGACTTCTAAATAAATATTCGGACACACTCCTAAGTTCAAAATCACCATAAGAAGCTATTGACATCATCAAAATTCTATTCAGAGTCATTTGCTCAAAAGTCACATCTTCGGTAGAACTTTAGAAATTCAAGCATTATAAAATCAAACCTTTTATTTGTTTTTAAAAAACTAACGGAAAACGTGCCTACACACCTCGGAATAACATCAAAATTTGTACATAAGTCTTAAATATTTTTACAAAGCTGATCGAAATCTCGGAATCCAAATCGGGACCCGGTATAAACAAAAATTCAATTAGGGTCAAAGTTAGGAATTCTTTAAACCTTTAAATTTCTAGTTTCCGTCAAATGGCGATAATTCAAGCTAGGGACTTCCAAAATTAATTCCGGGCATATTTTCAAGTCCCAAATCGCGATACGGACCCACCGAAACTGTCAAAATACTGATCCGGGTTCGTTTGCTTAAAATATTGGCCGAAATCAACTCAAATGAGTTTTAAAGGCAAACTTTCACATTTTCTTTGGTTTTCCACATAAACATTTTCTGAAAAAATATACGGATTGCGGATGCAAATCGAGGAAGGATGAATGGAGCTACTTGAGGTCTCGAAATACATCAATGAAGGTTAAAATTAAAAATGACCTATCGGGTCATCACATCCACATCAATAAATAGGTTTTGCATGTGAACAGAGACGAATTGATCATGATTTAAATTTTTATTATGGGTTAGATTTTAAAGGTCTTAATATTGAACTCATCTATCTATATATATCTATATTATTATAAAAGCATGAATATCATGTTGGTTTACAAAAATAACCTTATAATATTAAGTATAATAACTCATAATAAAAGGACATAACCAAAATTTTAGATATTAGTCTTATAATCCAATTAGTTTTAGGACATAATACTACACGTTAGGACATGATTACCTTTAGAAATCCTATTAGTATAATTACTTTCGGGTTGTCTAATTCATATAAAATTGAACAAGTAAACATCTTTAGTCATGCAATCCTATTACTTTTAGGATATACTTCTTAAAAATTTCTATTACCAATTTAATTTGAAAATGAATTATAGTGTCCTATTACTAATTTAATTTGAGAATGTATTATATTGTCCAAATCCATTTAGAAAAATGAGAGCCTATATTATTATAAAAGTATAAATACAATATTAATATATCAAAATAGCCCTAAAATATTAAACAGAATAACTCATAGGGAAAGGACATAACTGAAATAACCTATATTTGGACTACAATACCTTCTATGCTAATTTTTAATATTTAAAATTTTAAAATTAATAAAATCTTGTCTATAAAATTCTTATTAAAAATATGTAGGAAGGTTTAGTAAAATCAATTTCACTAGAATCCTATGTATTGGCAATACACTACTACTGCATAATGTCCAATACGAAGAAAAAGAAAAAGTAAAAGTAATATTAAATAGAATGCATAAAGAGTTGGAATTAAGAAGAAAAAATACCACAACGATAATATATTTTTATATTGTATTTGAAATATTTTTCTACTTAAATAATATTTTTTTAATTAATTTTTCGTGTAATAATGAAAAATACCCAATTATTAAACAACAACTAAGAAAATATTTAAGAATATAAATGTGTGAGAAAGAAAAAAAAATAATCGGTAAGAGTCAATGCCACTAATGATTCTACAAACATAAAGATCTAAAAGTGAAATGTCATATCAATCTTTTACACTTTGAAAATAAAACTTATGGTGGATAAATTTATAATTATAATTAAATATTCAAAACAAGATATGAACTAATATTAAGATCTGTATCAACATAGAATAAATTATTTTTTATGTTAAAACCAAATAATTAAATCTTTTAATTAATTATCTAGCAAGAGAATCCAATTCAATTATTTTTTAAATTCATCATATGTAGAAAATTCTTATTCAAGTTAAAAACATCTTAGGATACATAAATATATTCCATAAAAAGAGCATTAGAACACAAAGTAAAAAGGTTAGTATATTATTAAGAATCAAAATGCTATACAAGTGTCTAAGGAAGCACAATCAAAGCTAAATCCTAAACAAGAATAAGTTTTCATGACTATATTATAAAGAGTTGACTTTGGTATATCGGGATTAATTTTTGTAAATGCCTCTGGCGGAATCGAAATAATATTTCTCTGTCATGCATTACTTGCAAATATCATATTGTTAGCAATAATAGCAAGTGGTGTAGCAACAATGATTTTATTGTGAGACCACCCACTTTAGATGTGATATACCTCTTAAAACAACTTAAATAACTATCACAAATATATCAAAGCAGAGCAATGGTGTTAAATAATAAGAAAAGCAAAATTGATAAAATGGGATGAAGCACTTTTGGCTAAGTGTCAAATGATCGAAATATTTGACCGGAGTTCTAGAGATATATTGGATATTAATAAATCGTTATATGAAAAATTAATAGTTTGGGAGTTGATTTTTGTCAAGTACTACCAGTAGATCCAAAATCGACAAAAGCAGAGACTATAAAAGTTATAGCTTGCCAAAGTTATACGTAAGGCCTCAAACGAAAAAGATTCAACTGAGAAGAAATATAAAGTAAGAACAGATTCATTATTCAGTGTCTTTTTGCTTCGTGTCGGAAACGAAGAAGAGCATCCAATAAAAGATGATTTGGTTCTTCCTAAACACTTGGTTATCAATCCCAATAGTAATAATAGTGCATTTAATAAGATAAATATTTCTATCATTAGATTAAAACATAATTTGTACAAATCACATGATAAAATTAAAAAGATATCTTAGCTAGCAGAAATGAATATGTTGATCAACTAAATAAAAGGTTGATTGCACAATTTTATAGTGTAAACAAAATATTTTTCAATTTTTAACTCAGTAGAAAATGATACCAATAATTTCTACCAAGAAGAATACTTAAATACTTTAATACCAAATGGCCTTCTACCATACATGTTTGTTGTCAAGTTTCTTATTTCTTACGTATGTTATTTCCATTGTATATATAATAGACTAAGTTAAAATTGATTTTCCATTGTATATAGGTTAATTTTGAAGAAAAATATGCTGAAAAACTTAGAAACGCCGAGTAGCTTATGTAATAGCACACATATGGTATATAGAAATTTTGACAATAACGTCATACATGCAAAAACTATGATACTGGTTAATGTGATTCTAAGTATATTTTTATCCCTGAATTCAACTTTCGTCTTCCAAAACTAAGGAATGTCCTTTTAAATTTGTGTGAAAATAATTTTTAGTATATTAAAGTTTTGCAAATATAATAAATAAAGCATAAGGACAAACATCCTAAATATTAGACTATATTTACCACAATATTTTTTCTTGCACGAATAACAGTATGTTGCACTTTCAGTAGGGATATCAAGATCGATAACAAAAGTTTTGGTTAAGGCAGAGCAACCAACGCATTAGGAGAAAACAAACACAAAAACAATACTGCCCACAAAGAAGTATTCGTTAAGATATCATCACATTAAATACTTTTAAACTATAATATATAATTATCTAACTAACATGACAAAAGTGATCATTTGTGTAAGCTTTGATGATGTCCTTTTATTTTAAATTCATGTATTGTGCTAATGTAATAATATTTTTCAGTATTTAGATGATTGTTGTATTATTATACATAAAATTTCTCTCATTAATTAAATTTTATTGTTCCTTCATATAAATAAATGTTTAAATCATCACGTGCCATTATTAACGTGAAACGCACGTTCATAGATACTAGTTATATTTAAAATTATGAGTTCATATTGAAACGATCCGGCCGGTCGTTTTGAGGAAATTAGCCTTGAACACTTATTTAATGTTTCCTCTAATTTATTTTTGGATTTTGTGACTTGTCATGAGGATTTGTTTTTGGTTTCGGAGTGAAATGGGACACATAGTCCCTAAAATAGAGGTTTAAGTCATAGGAATTGACTATAGTTCAAACTATGTGAAGATGACTCCGGAATGGAGTATTGATGGTTTCTATAGCTCCATAGGGTGACTTTGTCTTAGGAGCATGTTCGGATGTTGAATTGGAGGTTTGTAGGTCATTTTGGCGCTAATTGGCGAAAGTTGGAAAAAATAATTATTTTTGAGAAATTTACCGGGAATGGAATTTTTGATATCGAGGTCGGATTCCGATTCTGAAAGTTGGAATAGGTCTGTAATGTCAATTATGACTTGTATACAAATTTTGAGGTCAATCGGACTTGATTTGATAGGTTTCGGCATCGGATGTAGAAGTCTGAAACTTTAAAGTTCATTAGGCTTGAATCGATGTGTAATTCGTGTTTTTAGCGTTGTTTGATGTGATTTAAAGGCTTGACAAAGTTCGTGTGATGTTTTAGGAATGGTTTGTATATTTGGTTGAGGTCTCGGGGGTCTTGGGTGAGTTTCGGATGGTTAACGGATCATTTTTGGACTTAGAAGATTTCCTGGTGCTCAGCTAATTCTGGTGTAATCGTACATGCGCAAGGTTGACTGTGGGTATGAGCCCACAGGTGCGAGAAATGGGGCACAGGTGCGGAGCTAGGGTAGTTGGCCAGTGGTCACAGGTGCGGTGTGTGGGCCACAGAAGGAGAGTTGCTACTGCGGGGGTTCGATCGCAGAAACGGGTGAGTGCCTGGGGAGGTTTCCGCAGAAGCGGACGGGACCGTAGAAGTGCATCCGCAGATGCGGAAATTTGTGCGCAGGTGCAGAACCTGGGGATTTAAATGAACTCCGCAGATGCAGAGACTTCACCGCAAAAGCAGAATTTAGTCCGCAAAAGCGGAAAGCCTGGGCAAATTCTATAAATTCAAGGGCTCGGGATTTTTATCATTTGTTGGACATTTGAGCCAAGGATTGGAGATTTTTAAGATCACTTTCGAGGGATTTCTTGTGGTAAGTCCCTTGTGCCTTTTTATTTATCAATAATCTTGTTTCCGCGTTAATTTTCCCACCTAGATTATGTGTGTTTAAGGTGGAATGTGGGAGTTTGAAGCTAGGGATTTGGAGAGTGTAATTTGGGGATTTGAGTGGCGACTTGGTGTCGTATTTTAGTAATTTTGGTATGGGTGAACTCGTGGTTAAATGGCTGTTTGTATTTTGTGACGTTTACCCGATTCCAAGATGTGGGCCCGGGTCGACATTTTGGGACAATTTTTCGATTCCTTGCTAAAGTCATAGATTTATGATTTAAATTAGTTTCTTGTAATTGTATTCATGTTATGAAATTGCTTTTGGCTAGATTTGGGCCATTCGGAGTTGAAAAATTGAGGAAAGGCATTCTTACCTATTGATTGAGTGACATTTGAGATAAGTGACTTGTCTAACCTTGTGTGGGGGAAATTCCCTTTAGGATTTGGTACTGTTGTAACAATTTGTGATATGTGAGCTTCGTGTACGCGAGGTGACGAGTGCGTAAACGGGCTGATTATGGGAGAATTCGGTTCTTGCTGATTTGTCATCTTTTAATATATACATTAACTGAGTTGCCTTAGCAAATGTAGTGATCATGTTTAGTCTAGTATCGCATGTCTACGTGTCATAACTCTTACTTGAAATTTGTGCAATATGCTTAGCTAAATTACCTGCTTTCCTTGATTTGAATTAAATCTTTAACTGTTAGATTCTTGCTAAAATATTGTGTATCCCTTCGATTAGATAAAGGATTGAATTGTTAGAAGATTAGATCATGGATATTCCATAGCGCCCATGAAAGACTAAAGTAATAACTAATACTAGGAGCCGCAGATCGTAATATAGCTTAAGTCTACATGAAGGCTGATCAGAAGGAAGAAGAAACTAAAAAGTTACATCAACCAAGTAAATCAGGAGTCGGAAGAAATTGTGATTGAGAATATTTTAGAATCACTCTTAATATCAGAGGTACAAGAGAGGTAGTACAACAGTCATATTCTATAACGGCTCTACGATAAAGCCAGTTAGAAGAGTACCAGCCTTATAAAAAGTTAGTATGAAGCTCCCACCGGATTGTGTATGCACCAGAGGTGCAAGTGTTATAATAAAACTTCAAGTTGTAGATGTGAATTATACCTATGTAGAAGGAAGGTCATAAAAGAGATAGAAGAGGTAAAGGTGAACAATGTGCGAGGTACTCAGGTGCAGAAGATTGTGAATAAACCATACTTCAGATAGAAGGCTAGAAGCACTGGGATTCAGTATCCAGGAATGATAACGGCATCGTCAGTGGCATATCTTCCAACCTATGGTTTCTAAATATCGAGAGGTCTAGTTAAGAAAGTAAAAGCGAGTTAGAGACGATGCAATGTTTCACTTGATGTTCCAGAATAACACAAGGAAATCTATGGTGCAACCAAGTCGAACACTTATTTCGAGTAATATAAATAGATATGTGTAGGTCGCAAGATAAAGTATGGTAAAGCGACAAGGTTTTAGGAAGACAAGAGTAAGGATAAGAAACGGTAAGTGAGAAGGTGACGAGAAGGGATAGGCCCTCGGGATTTAGACCATGAGAACAAGAATTATAGAAAGCTCAGTATAGCCTGAATATACTCAAGGGAGTCTAAGACTAGTAGAATTTATAAGAAATGGAATGCAACCCTAGTAATAGAATAAATGGAGTAATTGTGATAGATAAAGGATGACGTTTGGGCCTTCGATTGAGTTACGACTTGATGAATTGTACAGGATTAAAATACCCTCGTAAGATAAATCACATTGGGATACTATAAAATATGATTATCGAAGTACAGTATCGCCGCTAAATGGATAAGGAAGATCACTTCAGATATTCCTCAATGCAACGTGAGCCCTAGCGGCAATGTTACATAAAATATCAAGTTAACAGTGGTAGATGATAGATCAACATTAAGGTGAATCAACAATGAATGGACAAAAGTCACAAAGTATGAGATGAAATTAGGCCGTCATTCTTAAGATTAACAGTAATGAGGAAGCATTAAAGGACTTAGATTTAAACATATAGGATAAGCAACGAAAGTAACATGGGGTTTGGTAGCAGACCTCATTAACGATAAATCGAAGTAAGAGGTATGGTATACTATGACCTACTTAGATGCAATAAAGTCATGCGGATAGATAACCGGGTCTATGAAATAAGGTATAGCAATATTGTAAGTTCAACAAAATAGCGAGCAAAGAACTTCAGTATACCCATAGATGCCCAGAGGCACATCTTGTCAAGTTCTGTATATATTCCCAAAGTGAGGCCAAGAGATTGGCGCACATACAAGGAAAAAGTCGTACAGGCTGCATGACCGAAGGTAGCAACAGTTACGAGATTGAAAGGATTCCGACCATAAGTCATAGTGTGAGAAAGAGACCTAAAGGGGGGAATGCCTTGGCCTTTGGATTTATTCACAGAACAGTTTTCCAGATGGAAAGAAAAGTACTAAAGTATTCGAAAGACATAGGTTATGACAATGATAAGTGCACCAGTCAACATTCGAGGACGAACGTTCCAAAGGAGGGATGATGTTACACCCCACGTTTTCATACATAAAAGTATGCCATAAGTAAATTGATATATGCTCGGAAATGAGATGTTATATTCCGCATTTTCGGACGTTGAAGTTTCGTCGTAAGTTGATCGACGCACGCTCGGGAATGGGATTATTTTGAGGTTATAAGCATTTATGCTATTTCAAAACAAGTGATAAGTAAATTCGTGAAGGTGAGAGGCTAAGCAAATCGAAGAAAATAAGTTCCGTCGAAGTTTGGCAATTTGGGGATATAATACGGTCCAAGCTATAATACCTGGTATTTATGGACTAGTACCATACAAGGTACCACATGACCATGATAGTAAGGTGTATAAAGTATGTTAAAAGTGAGTGGTATTATAAGTAATTTGAGATAATTCTTAATTATGTGGGTAATTGGTTATTTATTGATTAGTGGGAGATTATTAAGTTAATCAAGAGATTATTGGTTAATTAGAGAACAAATTTGGATAAGCTTGAGGTGCTAACGTGGCAGCCCAAGCAATGACACATTAGTCATTTAAAATAGGTGTCACATTAAGGAATTTGGTGGCCAAATCATTCCTAAAGTGGGGCCCACATCATAAGACTTCTTAAAACTTAAGAAGTCATTCAATAGTATCGTTAATCTTCAAAATTCAACTCACTTATAAGATTTTTCTATCCTGGTAACATGGGAACTTTAGCATCTTCAACAAATTCAACATGATTTCATGGAAATTCAACGAGATTTCTTAGCATCTTAAGCAACGTGAGATTTTGCGATTCTAAGGGAGTACGGTGTAACCTTTCTCAAGAATATCTTGCGGAGTTTTCCCTACTCTAGGTATGTTAAGGCTAAGCCCTTTCTTCATTTTGGCATGATCTCATAATTACATGTATTTGATAACGAGGCATAAAGAGAAGTTCATACTCCCAAATGTATATACATTATCTTAGTCTCATAAATTACAGTATTCTCCTTATCGGGACTTCAAATTTAATTGAGTATTGTCTCCTTCCAGTCAAGAGAGCAGAGAGCCTATATATACAGTATTACAGTATTTTCATTACCATCGAGCTATAATCGATGGGCATGCCCCTATTGGGCAACCTCTGATCAGATGGTAAGTTATATACCAAGCCTACTGTGGTCGAGCGCGTATGAGCGAGCCCAGTTGGCCGAGATACAGATCCTAGTATGGCCGAGCGCCTATGAGCGAGCCTACTACGGCAGAGCAAATATATACATATACCGAGCCTTATAAAGCCGGGCAGCTATTTCACTTACTATATTGAGAGAGTTCAGTGAGTATCAGCAGGTAAGCATATCTTCAGATTATCTTTGACTCCAAATTACTTTTAGCTATTATATTATCAGTTCATTTTCAGCTTTCAGTATATTGCCTTACATACTCGATACATTATTTCGTACTGACATCCCTTTTTTGGCGGAGCTGCATTTCATGCGTGCAGGTTCAGACAGACAGAGTGGTAGACCTCCTCATTAGGTGTTGCCCAAGTTCAACTTGATCGGTAAGCTGTGTGTGTGTGTGTGTGTGTGTGTGTGTGTGTGTGTGTGTGTGTGTATATATATATATATATATATATATATATATATATATATATATATATATATATATATATATATATATATATATATATGTTATGAGTAGGTCGGGGCCCTATTCCGATCACAGTATATCCATCAGTAGAGGCTTGTAGACATATCCTGTCAGTTAGTGCAGTATGTTGGGCTTGTAGGCCTTTTATGTATATTTTGTTTGTTTGCCATCCATAGTAGTTATGACGGCCTTGTCGGCCTAGCTTTAGATTGATGTTTAGTCAGTATTCAATTGTCTTGCAATGTGGCCTATGGCCACAGTATGACATTATATGTTCAGAGTCCCTTAGTCGCAAGTTGGTACGCAAGGATAGGTGAGGCACCGGGTGCCGGTCTCGCCCCCCAGGTTCGGGGCATGACAAAAGTGGTATCAGAGCAGTTCTGTCCTAGGGAGTCTACAAGTCGTGTCTAGTAGAGTCTTGTTTATGGGTGTGCCGTGCACCACACTTATAAGCAGGAGGCTACATTGCATTTAGGACTACCACTCTTTCTTATTATTCTAGATCATGTGGTAGAGCTCACTTGTAAGAATTCAGATTCCTAAATTCTATTATATTCGTAATACAATGATAAGGGATTGAATATGGTTGTGGAAGAATAGAGTCAGAGGGACTCGATTTTGCACCATGCTTATGATGAGTAAATATAAGGTCTCCAGCAGAACATTTGGATACTAAGACGTGTAAGCTTCTTGATAAGGATCCCTAAGGCAAGAATATCTATCCACTCTTACGGTAACAAGGAATAAGAGATTTAGAAGCTAGATACGAGTTTCAACAAGTAAATGAAGCAAGGTTATGGTATAGTATGACCTACTTAGATGCAGTAAAGTCATGCGGATAGATAACCGGGCCTATGAAATAAGGCATAGCAATATTGTAAGTTCAACAAAATACCGAGAAAAGAACTTCAGTATACCCATGGATGCCCAGAGGCACATCTTGTCAAGTTCTGTATATGTTCCCAAAGTGAGGCCAAGAGATTGGCGCACATACAAGGAAAAAGTCGTACAGGCTGCATGACCGAAGGTAGCAACAGTTACGAGATTGAAAGGATTCCGACCATAAGTCATAGTGTGAGAAAGAGACCTAAAGGGGGGAATGCCTTGGCCTTTGGATTTATTCACAGAACAGTTTTCCAGATGGAAAGAAAAGTACTAAAGTATTCGAAAGACATAGGTTATGACAATGATAAGTGCACCAGTCAACATTCGAGGACGAACGTTCCAAAGGGGGGATGATGTTACACCCCACGTTTTCATACATAAAAGTATGCCATAAGTAAATTGATATATGCTCGGAAATGAGATGTTAGATTCCGCATTTTCGGACGTTGAAGTTTCGTCGTAAGTTGATCGACGCACGCTCGGGAATGGGATTATTTTGAGGTTATAAGCATTTATGCTATTTCAAAACAAGTGATAAGTAAATTCGTGAAGGTGAGAGGCTAAGCAAATCGAAGAAAATAAGTTTCGTCGAAGTTTGGCAATTTGGGGATATAATACGGTCCAAGCTATAATACCTGGTATTTATGGACTAGTACCATACAAGGTACCACATGACCATGATAGTAAGGTGTATAAGTATATTAAAAGTGAGTGGTATTATAAGTAATTTGAGATAATTCTTAATTATGTGGGTAATTGGTTATTTATTGATTAGTGGAAGATTATTAAGTTAATCAAGAGATTAGTGGTTAATTAAAGAAAAAATTTGGATAAGCTTGAGGTGCTAACGTGGCAGCCCAAGCAATGACACATTAGTCATTTAAAATATGTGTCACATTAAGGAATTTGGTGGCCAAATCATTCCTAAAGTGGGGCCCACATCATAAGACTTCTTAAAACTTAAGAAGTCATTCAACAGTATCATTAATCTTCAAAATTCAACTCACTTATAAGATTTCTCTATCCTGGTAACATGGGAACTTTAGCATCTTCAACAAATTCAACATGATGTCATGGAAATTCAACGAGATTTCTTAGCATCTTAAGCAACGTGAGATTTTGCGATTCTAAAAGAGTACGGTGCAACCTTTCTCAAGAATATTTTGCGGATTTTTTCCTACTCCAGGTATGTTAAGGCTAAGCCCTTTCTTCATTTTGGCATGATCTCGTAATTACATGTATTTGATAACGAGGCATAAAGAGAAGTTCATACTCCCAAATTTATATACATTATCCTAGTCTCATAAATTACAGTATTCTCCTTATCGGGACTTCAAATTTAATTGAGTATTGTCTCCTTCCAGTCAAGAGAGCAGAGAGCCTATATATACAGTATTATAGTATTTTCATTACCATCGAGCTATAATCGATGGGCATGCCCCTATTGGGCAACCTCTGATCAGATGGTAAGTTATATACCAAGCCTACTGTGGTCGAGCGCGTATGAGCGAGCCCAGTTGGCCGAGATACAGATCCTAGTATGGCCGAGCGCCTATGAGCGAGCCTACTACGGCAGAGCAGATATATACATATGCCGAGCCTTATAAAGCCGAACAGCTATTTTACTTACTATATTGAGAGAGTTGAGTCAGTATCAACAGGTAAGCATATCTTCAGATTATCATTGACTACCAGTTGCTTTCAGTTATTATATTATCAGTTCAGTTTTAGCTTTCAGTATAGTGCCTTACATACTCGGTACATTATTTCGTACTGACGTCCCTTTTTTGGGGGCGCTGTATTTCATGCGTGCAGATTCAGACAGACAGACGGGTAGACCTCCTTATTAGGTGTTTCCCAAGTTCAGCTTGATCGGTAAGCTCCATACCCTTCGGAGTTGCCGGGTCTAGAGCTTTACGTACATATATATATATATATATATATATATATATATATATATATATATATATATATATATATATATATATATGTGTGTGTGTGTGTGTGTGTGTGTGTGTGTGTGTGTGTGTGTGTGTGTGTTATGAGTAGGTCGGGGCCCTATTTCGATCACAGTATATCCATCAGTAGAGGCTTGTAGACATATCCTGTCAGTTAGTGCAGTATGTTGGGCTTGTAGGCCTTTTATGTATATTTTGTTTGTTTGCCATCCATAGTAGTTATGACGGCCTTGTCGGCCTAGCTTTAGATTGATGTTTAGTCAGTATTCAATTGTCTTGCAATGTGGCCTATGGCCACAGTATGACATTATATGTTCTGAGTCCCTTAGTCGCAAGTTGGTACACAAGGATAGGTAAGGCACCGGGTGCCGGTCTCGCCCCCCAGGTTCGGGGCGTGACAAAAGTGGTATCAGAGTAGTTCTGTCCTAGGGAGTCTACAAGTCGTGTCTAGTAGAGTCTTGTTTATGGGTGTGTCATGCACCACACTTATAAGTAGGAGGCTACAGGGCATTTTGGACTGTCACTCTTTCTTCTTATTCTAGATCATGTGGTAGAGCTCACTTGTAAGAATTCAGATTCCTAAATTCTATTATATTCGTAATACAATGATAAGGGATTGAATATGGTTGTGGAAGAATAGAGTCAGAGGGACTCGATTTTGCACCATTCTTATGATGAGTAAATATAAGGTCTCCAGCAGAACATGTGGATACTAAGACGTGTAAGCTTCTTGATAAGGATCCCTAAGGCAAGAATATCTATCCACTATTATGGTAACAAGGAATAAGAGATTTAGAAGCTAGATACGAGTTTCAATAAGTAAATGAAGCAAGGTGAAGAAGGGTACGAGGCACCCAGTTAATGGAGATTATCAGTATTTGCAACTCATGCAGAGAAAAATAAGCATTTTGAGTTACCTTCAACGGTAACAGAGGTATGTACGATCGGCCATACCCATCTTAGTTATGCCCTATAGGAGTTGACAAATATGGTTTAAGAGAAGGACGGGATATCAGTATCACGTTGGGGTTAGAGTAACCCAAAATGATGGATGGTTTGTTTGCGTTAGTTGACATTTATGAGGGATATTGCAAATGTACTAATGGATCTCCTTGTGAGACGCTCAGATGGTGCACTCTAGAATAGTACAACTAGATATGAATACTAGAATGTTCAAAGACAGGCACTAGAATCTTGGAAGGAATAAATATTACCTTAGTATGGCTCCCGTCCCTAGTAGAGAAAGAATGTTAGCCAACCCGAAGAGCCAATGGATGGAGCAAGGGGTGCTAAAAGCAAAAGAATGTCTTGGTCGAATTTTCATAATAAAGTGATAGACATTAATGTTAGCGGGAAATAAGAAGAGAATTAATGAAGCATTATGAGAAAGATATGATGCATGGATGACAATGGTAGATCAAAAAGATGACAGTATTACAAAATCTATAGCTAAGTGAGGGAAGAGACGAGAGGTGACAGGCCTTAAGTCAACAAAAGAGTATAGGCCATACAGTCATATCCTCATTCCGAGAAATAAGTTCGTGACTCCAACGCGACTACCAGAAAGGAGAGTTAAACCCCAGAGTAATCGAAATCAGTATGGGCTGGTGAACAAGATAAACTAAACATGAATTAGGGGCTAAGTGATTTGATAGTAGTCAGCGTCGTGAGAATTTCAGATTTGCGTTCCGGTGTTAATAGAATGAACAACAGAAGAAGATTCATGAGGAATTCAGAGAATGGTCGTTCAGGAAGACGCTATCCTAAAGCAAGCAATGCGAGAAAAGTCAAGCTTAAAGGACTATGTGTGCCAGTTACACTAAGTGTCACCCTCGTGAGTAAGGAATTTCGTTAGCCTTGGTGTAGAAAGATTAACGCAAGGCGAGTAAGGGTCATCGTTGATGTGAAAAGACACCAAAGATGAAGAGATAAAACATCTATAGGTAGGTCGTCGTAGCTCCAACTCATAGTACTCCCCTAAAGGGGGGAATATGGAGTGATATGGAATTAAGTCAGAATTAAGTGGTTCTAGTAATTATGGAATGGTAAAGGAAAAATGCGATAAAAAAAAAAGGGATGAGATTGTACTTATTCAAATCCTACAGATATTCTACGATTCTAGAACATTATGCAAAAACGACATCAAGGAGAGAATGTAAGGGTTACAGCCCGAGATGTCATTGATAGATAAGGAGCCAGTGCGAGAAGCAAGTAAAGACAAAGGAAATAATCCAAGAAAGATTACACGGAATATTGATATGAGGATGGGGCCAACGAATAGTTAGTAGTTGAATCAGGAAGAGCCTAGTTATGGCTAGACAAGAGGATACAGACAAATTAACAGATCGTACAAGATAAACATAGGGAACCCCAACATGGGAAATTCAGCCTCACAGTTATGACATTGTGATCCTTGAGAAATATTCAGATAGGAGTTGGGTAGTTAAAAGGTGTAGTATAAGTGTTACGGAAATAAAAGAGAGTGACACTGGAAAATGTCAAAATTTAAGTTCAGACAACCCTACGAGCACAAGGGCATGGAGGTAAGTAAGGATAATTACAAGTAAGAAAAAAAATCAAAAGTTTTGTCGGGTAAACAATGTAAAAGGCTCGCGGCCTTACAAGAGTCAGAGGGTCCTCCCTAGGTACTACGATGAAAGATTAGCTGAGAAAATAAGGAATAAGGCTTCAACCTAAGCATAGTAATTTAAAGAAGGAATGGTGATGTAAAAACAGTCTCACTATAAAATCGTACGCACTCCAAAAGAAAGTGGCACCTACCATGGCTAATGAACGGGGAGTAAAACCAAAAATAATATTAGAGACCATATGAGTTGCACAAAAATATTGGCATGTGTGGGAACTAAGATAAGCTAAGTATGCATGCAACAAGCGAGCAAAAAGACCAGGAAAAGTAATTGCTTACGTTTGAAGAAAGCTGAGATGGAACGAAATGAATTGTTCGATCAATGATCCAGAGTTAGTTACGTACGCACTTAAGATTTTGGAGTATTATCCATGCATCATATAAGTTGACATTCATACAGCCATAGAAGACTCTGGTATAAGTTAAAAGAAAGAATAGAGCCCAGGGCATAGATAAAGGATTGAATTATTAGAAGATTGTATCATGGATATTCCATAGCACCCATGAAAGGCTAAAGTAATAAATAATACTAGGAGTCACAGATCGGACGATAGCTTAAGTCTACATGAAGGCTGATCAGAAGGAAGAAGAAACTAAAGAGTTATATCAACCAAGTAAATTAGGAGTCTGAAGAAATTGTGATTGAGAATATTGCAGAATCACTCTTAATATCATAGGTACAAGAGAGGTAGTACAACAGCCATATTCTATAACGGCTCTACGATAAAGCCAATTAGAAGAGTACCAACCTTATAAAAAGTCAGTATGAAGCTCCCACCGGATTGTGTATGCACCAAAGGTGCAAGTGTTATAATAAAACTTCAAGTTGTGGATGTGAATTATACCTATGTATAATGGAGGTCATAAAAGAGATAGAAGAGGTAAAGGTGAACAACGTACGAGGTACTCAGGTGCAGAAGATTGTGAGTAATCCATACTTCAGATAGAAGGCTAGAAGCACTGGGATTCAGTATCCAGTAATGATAACGGCATCGTCAGTGGCATATCTTCCAACCTATGGTTTCTAAATATCGAGAGGTCTAGTTAAGAAAGTAAAGGAGAGTTAGAGACGATGTGATGTCTCGCTTGATGTTCCAAAATAACACAAGGAAATCTATGGTGCAAGCAAGTTGAAGAAAGGTTGCGAGTAATATAAATAGATATGTGTAGGTCACAAGCTAAAGTATGGTAAAGCGATAAGGTTTTAGGAAGACATGACTAAGGATAACAAACGGCAATTGAGAAGATGACAAGAAGGGATAAGTCCTCGGGATTAAGCCCATGAGAACAAGAATTATAGAAAGCTCAGTATAGCCTGAATATACTCAAGGGAGTCTAAGACTAGTAGAATTTAAAAGAGATGTAATACTGCTTTGGTAATAGAACAAGGGAGTAATTGTGATATATACAGGATGACGTTTGGGCCTTCGATTGAGTGACGACTTGATGAATTGTACAAAATTACAATACCCTCGTAAGATAAATCACATTGGGATACTATAAAATATGATTATCGAAGTACAGTATCGCCGCTAAATGGATAAGGAAGATCACTTCAAACATTCCTCAATGCAACGTGAGCCCTAGCGGCAGTGTTACATAAAATATCAAGTTATCAGTGGTAGATGATAGATCAACATTAAGGTGAATCAACAATGATTAGACAAAAGTCACAAAGTATGAGATGAAATTAGGTCGTCATTCTTAAGATGAACAGTAATGAGGAAGCATTAAAGGACTTAGATTTAAACATATGGGATAAGCAACGAAAGTAACCTGGGGTTTGGTAGCATACCTCAGTAACAATAAATCGAAGTAAGAGTTATGGTATAGTATGACCTACTTAGATGCAGGACAGTCATGCGGATAGATAACCCGGTCTATGAAATAAGGTATAGCAATATTGTAAGTTCAACAAAATACCGAGCAAAGAACATCAGTATGCCCATAGATGCCCAGAGGGACATCTTGTCAAGTTCTGTATATCTTCCCAAAGTGAGGCCTAGAGATTGACGCAGATACAAGGAAAAAGTCTTACAATCTCCATGACCGAAGGTAGCAACAGTTACGAGATTGAAAGGATTCCGACCATAAGTCATAGTGTGAGAAAGAGACCTAAAGGGGGTAATGCCTTGGCCTTTGGATTTATTCACAGAACAGTTGACCAGATGGAAAGAAAAGTACTAAAGTATTCGTAAGACATAGGTTATGACAATGATAAGTGCACCAATCAACATTCGAGGACGAATGTTCCAAAGGGGGGAATGATGTTACACCCCACGTTTTCTTACATAAAAGTATGCCATAAGTAAATCGATATATGCTCGGAAATGAGATGTTATATCCCGTATTTTCGGACATTGAAGTTTCATCATAAGCTGATCGACACACGCTCGGGAATGGGATTATTTTGAGGTTATAAGCATTTATGCTTTTTCAAAACAAGTGATAAGTTAATTCGTGAAGGTGAGAGGCTAAGCGAATCAAAGAAAATGAGTTTCGTCAATTTGGGGATAAAATACGTTCCAAGCTATAATACCCGGTATTTATGGACTAGCGTCATACAAGGTACCACATGACCATAATAGTAAGGTGTATAAAGTATGTTAAAAGTGAGTGGTATTATAAGTAATTTGAGATAATTCTTAATTATGTAGGTAATTGGTTAATTATTAGTTAGTGGGAGATTATTAAGTTAATTAAGAGATTAGTGGTTAATTAAAGAAAAAATTGGATAAGCTTGAGGTGCCTAACGTGGCAGCCCAAGCAATGACTCTTTAGTCATTTAAAATAGGTGTCACATTACGAAATTAGGTGGCCAAATCATTCCTAAGGTGGAACCCACATTATAAGACTTCTTAAAACTTAAGAAGTCATTCAACAGTAACCTTAATCTTCAAAATTCAACTCACTTATAAGATTTCTCTATTCTGGTAACATGGGAACTGTAGCATCTTCAACAAATTCAAAATGATTTTATGCCAATTCAACGAGATTTCTTAGCATCTTAAGCAACGTGAGATTTTGCGATTCTAAAGGAGTACGGTGCAACCTTTCTCAAGAATATCATACGGATTTTTTCCTACTCCAGGTATGTTAAGGCTAAGCCCTTCCTTCATTTTGGTATGATCTCGTAATTACATGTATTTGATAACGAGGCATAAAGAGAAGTTCATACTCCCGAATTTATATACATTATCCTAGTCTCATAAATTACAGTATTTTCCTTATCGGGACTAAATATTTAATTGAATATTGTCTTCATCCAGTCAAGAGATCAGAGAGCCTATATATACAATATTACAATATTTTAATTACCATCGAGCTATAATCGATGGGCATGTCCCTAGTGGGCAACCTCTGATCAGATGGTAAGTTATATACCGAGCCTACTGTGGTCGAGCGCCTATGAGCGACCCCAGTTGGCCGAGATACAGAGCCTAGTATAGTCGAGCGCCTATAAGCGAGCCTACTACGGCAGAGCAGATATATACATATACTGAGCCTTATAAAGCCGGACAGTTATTTTACTTACTATATTGAGAGAGTTGAGTGAGTATCAGCAGGTAAGCATATCTTCAGATTATCTTTGACTCCAAATTACTTTTAGCTATTATATTATCAGTTCAGTTTCAGCTTTCAGTATATTGCCTTACATACTCGATACATTATTTTGTACTAACATCCCTTTTCTGGGGGAGCAGCATTTCATGCGTGCAGGTTCACACAGAAAGACGGGTAGACCTCCTCATTAGGTGTTGCCCATGTTCAGCTCGATCGGTAAGCTCCATGCCCTTCGGAGTTGCCGAGTCTAGAGCTTTTTGTACATCTTGTATATAATTATATATCTTATGAGTAGGTCGGGTCCCTGTTCCGATCACTGTATATCCATCAGTAGAGGCTTGTAGACATATCCTGTCAGTTAGTGCAGTATGTTGGGCTTGTAGGCCTTT
Source organism: Nicotiana tabacum (assembly GCF_000715075.1). Taxonomy (NCBI): domain Eukaryota; kingdom Viridiplantae; phylum Streptophyta; class Magnoliopsida; order Solanales; family Solanaceae; genus Nicotiana; species Nicotiana tabacum. The sequence continues at coordinate 51,223,163 of NC_134083.1, forward strand.
TATGTATATTTTGTTTATTTGCCATCCATAATAGTTATGACGGCCTTGTGGGCCCAGCTTTATATTGATGTTTAGCCAGCATTCAATTGTCTTGCAATGTGGCTTGTGGCCAAAGTATGACATTATATGTTTAGAATCCCTTAGTTGCAAGTTGGTACGCAAGGATAGATAAGGCACCGGGTACCGGTCTCGCCCCCTAAGTTCGGGGCGTGACAATACAGCTGCAGTGTATCAGACTCCAGGTACACTACCCGCGGGCAGGGTCCAGCCAGTTGCAACAGTGGCACCTGAGCCTAGATCGGCTACGGACGGCGATCCGCAGAAGTTATTGGATAGATGGACTTGGTTACACCCTCCTATTTTTGGAGGCGAGCACCACGAGGATGCCCAAGATTTCATTGATAGTTGCAGGGACAGACTGCGCAACATGAGGATGCTAGAGTCTCATGGGGTTGACTTCACTACTTTCCAGTTGAAGGGCAGGGCCCGTAGATGGTGGCAGTCTTATCTTCTTGGCAGACCGGTGTGTTCTCCTCCCATGACATGGAGCGAGTTCATACAGCTTTTCCTGGATAGGTATATTCCATCCTTGGAGAGGGAAGAGTTGCGGTATCAGTTTGAGCAGCTTGAGTTGGGTCAGATGTCAGTGACCGACTACGAGGCAAGGTTTTCTGAGTTGGCTTGCCATGCACTTATGATACTTCCTACGGACGCAGAGAGAGTGCGGAGGTTTTTTGCGGGGCTCCACTCCAGTATTAGGGCCAATATGGCCCGAGAGGTAGAGATGGGGACTTTTTATCAACTGGTGATGGAGATTGCTCATAGGATTGAGTGCTACCACCAGAGAGGAAGAGAGCAGATGTAGCAGGACAAGAGGGCCCATTTCTCTGGAGAGTTTAGAGGTGCCCCGGCTAGGGGCAGAGGTCAGTTTGGGAGGGGTCAGCCTAGCAGGCCCCCATATTCATCACCACCACCTCCTCGAGGTGCTCCAGCGCGCCTCTATTTCAGCGCCACACCAGAGAGTTCTTACCACCCACCAGCCATCTAGGGTACTTCCAGTGTGTACTCAGGTCACCAAGGTTCTTCCAACTCCTATTTTAGTGCCATGCCGGAGAGTTCATACCGCCCACCGGCTATTCAAGCTTCTTCCAGTGGGTCTACAGGCCATCAGGGTCAGACATCAGGGCAGCAGATCGCCGCATTGAGGGGCTATTTCGAGTGCGGAGATATCAGTCACATGAGGAGATCTTGCCCCAGGCTTCGGGGCAAGTCAGTGCATCAGGGTCAACAGCCCATGATTACAGCACCGGCTGTCCGACCGCCCAGAGGCGGAGGGCAGGCAGGCACGGGCTGTCCTAGAGGTGGAGGCCAGGAAGGGGAGGTCAGTCAGCTACTATTCAGTCGGGCGGAAGCCATCCCGCCGGCATTCCAGGCAGATTGTTTTTCCAGCCAGACCAGATGCATTGGCCTCAGATTCTATGATCACATGTATTATTTTTGTATGCGGTAGGGATGCTTCGGTATTATTTGATCCAGGGTCTACCTACTCATATGTGTCATCTTTGTGTGCTCATTTTCTGGATATTCCTCATGAGTCCTTGGGTACTCCTATTTATGTGTCCACTCCTGTGGGCGATTATGTGGTTGTGGATTGGATTTACCGGTCTTGTGTGGTTACATTATGTGGCCACAAGACTAGAGCAGACCTTCTGTTGCTTGATATGATTGACTTTGAGGTCATCTTGGGCATGGACTAGTTATCCCCATATCACGCCATCCTTGATTATCATGCCAAGACTATTACCTTAGCGATGTCGGAATTTCCCAGATTTGAGTGGAAGAGTTCCTCGGTTAGTACATCCAGTCGGGTCATCTCTTTTCTGAAGGCTCGACATATAGTCAAGAAGGGTTGTTTGGCTTATCTAGCTTATGTTCGGGACACCACCGTAGAGTCCCCAACGATTAATTCAGTACCAATAGTTCGGGAGTTCGCAGATGTATTTCCTTCTGACCTTCCCGGCTTGCCGCCAGATCGTGATATTAATTTCCGTATTGATTTGGCCCAAGGCACCCAGCCTATATCTATCCCTCCATACCGTATGGCTCCAAAAGAGTTGAAGGAGTTGAAGGAGCAGCTAGAGGAGTTGTTAGCAAAGGGGTTTGTGAGACCAAGTGTATCACCTTGGGGTGCACCAGTGTTATTTGTGAAGAAAAAAGATGGGACTATGCGGATGTGCATTGATTACTGCCAGTTGAACAAGGTTACCATCAAGAAAAAGTACATGTTGCCACGTATCGATAATTTGTTTGACTAGTTACAGGGTGCTACGGTGTTCTCTAAAATTGACTTGAGGTCAGGGTACCATCAGTTGAAGATTCAGTACTCAGATGCTCCGAAGATGGCCTTCCGTTCTAGATATGGCCATTATGAGTTTCTAGTGATGTCCTTCAGTTTGACTAATGCCCCAGCAGCATTTATGGATCTGATAAACCGGTTGTTCAAGCCTTATATTGATTCCTTTGTTATTGTCTTCATTGATGACATCTTGATTTACTCACGTAGCTTGGGGAAGCACGAGCAGCATTTGAGAGTGGTGCTTCAGACATTGCGGGAATAGGAACTATATGCTAAGTTCAACAAGTGTGAGTTTTAGCTAGAGTATGTGGCATTCATGGGGCATATTGTATCAGGAGAGGGTATTAAGGTGGATCCCAAGAAGATTGAGGCAGTTCATAGTTGGCCTCATCCCACTTCGATGATGGACATCGGGAGTTTCCTGGGGTTAGCATGTTATTATCGCCGATTTTTGTAGGGTTTCTCATCTATTGCAGCACCTCTGACTAGATTGACCCAAAAGGGTGCTCTATTCCGTTGGTCTGATGATTGTGAGGCGAGCTTCTAGAAGCTCAAGACAGCTTTGACTACAGCACTTGTTCTAGTGTTGCCTTCTGGTTCGGGGATGTATACTTTGTATTGCGACACTTCACGCATTGGCTTGGGTTGTGTATTGATGCAGGAGGGGCGAGTCATTGCATATGCTTCGCGACAGCTAAAGATTCATGATAAGAATTACCCTGTGCACGACCTAGAGTTAGCCGCAATTGTTCATGTTATTAAGGTATGGAGGAATTATCTTTATGGGGTGTCGTTTGAGGTTTATATTGATCATCGCAGCTTACAGCATTTGTTCAAGCAAAGGGATCTCAATTTGAGGTAGCGTAGATGGCTTGAGTTACTGAAGGATTATGACATCACCATTCTTTATCATCCGGGCAAGGCAAATGTGGTCGCGGATTCCTTAAGCGGGAAGGCAGAGAGTATGGGTAGTTTGGCATTTATTACATCAGAGGAGAGGCCACTAGCTTTGGACATTCAGTCCTTGGCTAACAGACTTGTGAGGTTGGATATTTCGGTGCACTGTCGGGTTCTTGCATGTCTTGTTGCCCAGTCCTCACTGTTGGGGCATATCAAGGCTCGGCAGTTTGATAATCCGCATTTGGTAGTTCTTAGAGAGACGGTACTATAGGGTAGTGCTAAGGAGGTTTCTATGGGCTAGGATGGTGTTGTGCGATTCCATGGTCGCCTATGTGTTCCTAATGTCGATGGCTTGAGGGAGAGGATTCTAGAGGAGGCACATAGTTCTTGGTACTCTATTCATCCAGGTGCTATGAAGATGTATCGTGACCTGAGGCAGCATTATTGGTGGCGACGGATAAAGAAAGACATAGTTGAGTATGTAACTAGATGCCTAAATTGTCAGCATGTTAAGTATGAGCATCATAGACCAGGAGGCCTACTCCAGCAGATGATTGTGCCCGAGTGGAAGTGGGAGCGCATCACTATGGCCTTCGTAGTTGGATTGCCGTGGACCTTGCGGAAGTTTGATGCAGTTTGGGTCATTGTCGATAGGTTGACCAAGTCAACACACTTCATTCCAGTGGTGACTACATATACTTCAGAGAAGTTGGCCTAGATTTATATAAGGGAGATAGTTCAGTTGCACGGTGTGCCTGTTTCCATCATATCAGATAGAGGCCCTCAATTCACTTCTCATTTCTGGAGAGCTGTACAGAGTGAGTTGGGGACCCATGTAGAGCTCAGCACAGCATTTCATCCTCAGATCGACGGGCTAATTCAGATCTTGGAGGACATGCTCAGACCATGTGTGATTGACTTTGGGGGACAGTGGGATCAGTTCTTGCCTTTGGCCGAGTTTTCTTACAATAACAGTTATCAGTCCAGCATTGAGATGGCTCCATTTGAGGATTTATATGGTCGGCGATGTCGTTCTCCCATCGGGTGGTTTGAGCCCGGTGAGGCTAAGTTATATGGTACTGATTCGGTAAAGGGTGCCTTGGAAAAGGTAAAGTTGATCCAGGAGCGACTTCGCACCACTTGGTCCAGACAGAAGAGCTATGCGGATCAGAAGGCGTGTGATGTATCATTTATGGTCGGCGATAAGGTTCTCTTCAAAGTCTCGCCAATGAAGGGTATTATGAGATTCATAAAGAAGGGCAAGTTGAGCCCAAGGTTTATAGGCCCATTTGAGGTGTTGAGGCGAGTTGGGGAGGTTTCCTATGAGCTTACTTTACCTCCCAGCCTATCAGGGGTTCAACCAGTTTTTCACGTGTCTATGCTCTAGAGATATCATGCCGACTTTTCACATGTGTTAGATATCAGCACTATTCAGTTAGATAAGAGCTTGGGTTATAAAGAGGATCCAGTTGCTATAGTTGCTAGACAGGATCGCCAGTTGAGATCCAAGAGGATTTTTGCGGTAAAGGTCCAGTAGAGGGGCCAACCAGTCGAGGAGGCGACCTGGGAGTCCAAGGAGGACATGCGGAGCAGATATCCACACTTATTCAGCACTTCAGGTATAAATCTAAACTTGTTCGAGGATGAACGTTTGTTTAAGAGGTGGAGAATGTAACGACCCGACCGGTCGTTTCACCTACTAGAACCTCGTTCCCCTAAATAAGACTTCACGTACTTGCTTTTTCTGATTTATGACTTACAGGAATGGTTGATTCGGGATTTGGAAGAGTTTGGGTTGAAATCGGAACACTTGGTTCCTTAAGGTTGGCTTAAAATGGCCAAGTTTGACTTCGGTCACCATTTTGAGAAAACGACTCCGGAATCGGGATTTGACTGTTCAAATAGGTTCGTATGATGATTTCGGACTTGGGCGTATGTTCGAATCGGGTTTTGGATAACCCGGGAGCATTTTGGCGCTTAATAGTGAATATCAACTATTTGAAGGTTTAAAGTTCTCTAAATTTGGTTTGGAACGGGTTTTGGATATTGAAAGCCAAATGGAATTCCGAGATCGGGAATAGTTCTGTAATTTCATTTAAGACTTGCACGTAAAATTTGGTATCATTTCGAGTAGTTTAAGTACATTTCAGCGCATTAGAAGTAAATTGAAGAACTTGAAGTTCTTAAATTGGATTCAAATGATTTTGGAGTGTGATTCTTGGTTTTAATGTTGTTTTGGGCATTCCGAGAGTTTGAGCGAGTCTGTTTTATGATTCCAAACTTGTTGGTAGGTTCGGGCGGGGCCCGGGGAGGCCGAGTGTCAATCGGACGAGGCTTGGACCAAGTTGGAATTTGGAAACCAAAGCTGAAGCTCCGGCTACTATCATAATCGCACATACGCTTGGTCAGCCGCAGGTGCGAGCCCCATTATCGTAGATGCATCCCAGCATAGGCTGCCCAGCCATCGCATAAGAGGAAGAAGGACCGCACCTGCGAAAGCCCAGGTGCAAAGGCAGGAATTGTAGGAGCGGGCAGTGTCGCAGATGCGCTTCGTTTGTCGCTGATGCGTGGCTGCAGGTGCGATAACCTGGGAGCAGAAGCGAGATGAGGTATCCTGGATTTGGTCCGCACCTGTGCGAGTTTGTCCGCAGAAGTGGAATCGCAGGTGCGCCAATTGAACTGCAGGTGCTGAAATCGCTGAAGGGCAGTGATGTTTTAAATCGGGGTTTGAGCACTTTTGCTCACTTCTTATTCTTTTGGGGGGTGATTGTGGAGCTGGTTAGAGAGGGGGTTTCCATCAACTAGTTGAGGTAAGCAATTCCTATCAAATGTGAGTTAAATACATGGTTTATCGGTAGATTATAACATGTAAATTAGTGAAAATTATGGGTTTAGATGAATACCTAGGTTTTTGATAAAAAAAATAAGATTTAACCACGAGATTTGTTATGGAATTTAGTAAAAATCATATATTTATGTTCCTAAGGTTATGGGTAACAACTTTCTTTGAAAATTTCCGGAATCCGAACATGTGGGCCCGGGAATGAATTTTAGGAATCTTGCAAATTAGGTTGGGTGACCACTTAAATGGTGGAATTATGAACTTTTTAGCATAGATTGATTAGTTTATATAATGTTTGACTAGCTTCGAGTCGTTTGGCGTCAAATTTGGAGGTTTGAATGCGTTCTTGAATTGGGAAGTAGGCTTTGAGACGAGGTAAGTCTCCTTTCTAACATTATAAGAGGGAATTAACCCAATAGGTGAATTAAATAAATGTGTGTACCTATTTGTGGGGGGGCTACGGGCGTATGTGGGGATGAGAATCCGTACGCAGCTACTATCATGTTGTCGTCCGGGTAGTTTAGAACATGTATCATGCTATATTTGAAATGCTTGCGTCCTTACTTGCTAATATAATCACTTAAGACATGCTGGAAGTTGATAGAATAATTATAGAAGGTTATACCCATTTGCTTGAGGTTTGTATGAAATACTTGACTGTAAATGGGAAATGTGTGCTTCCTTGAAAATAAATTGTTACTTGTGGATTGGGCCGAGCACCTCGGTAGTAAATAGATGCATCTATGGTTCGCGTTGTTCGACCCTCCGGCAGTGCACAATTTAATATATTATTGGACCGGGCTGCACGACCTCGGCATAATTGCGCATGAAATTATTTGAAACTCTTTGTGATTTACACTACTTAAATGCCTTGAAATGTAAGTTGTTAAATGATATAACTAAAATTGAGACTATAATTATTAAAGAAGAACTTATCCCTTCATGTTATTGAACTGTCAGTATTACTCATGATATCTATGCTTAGCATAACACTTTAATTATATTATTTTTGGCCTTAGTAAGTGTCAAGTCGACCCCTCGTCACTACTTCTTCGAGGTTAGGCGTACTTACTGGGTACATGTTATTTTATGTACTCACGCTACACTTCTGCACTCGACTGTGCAGGATTTGAGGCAGGTGCATCGAGATATCCATCTGGCGCGCATTCTTGATCTAGGTTCGAGATTCCACGGTGAGTTGCCCTTCCGAGCCATTCGGCAGTATGTCGGAGTCTCTCTTTTATTTTGTTTTTTGTCTATCCCCTTTCAGGAAGTTTATAGATATCCTTTGTATATTCTACCTAGTTGCTCATATACTTGTGACACTAGATCTTGGCACGTATTAGTAGACTTGTGATTTTTTGGATTTGTTGTTACGTTTATTAATGTTTCTCGGTGTTTTCATTTAATAATCTAAACCATTTTTCATTAATCTTGTAAGTAAAAGGAAAAGATCGTTACGTGGAAAAAAACATAAAAAGGGGGAATCATTAAGTTATTCATTGTTGGCTTGTCTAGCAATGGTGTTGGACGCCATGACGGCCTTATATGGAATTGGGTCGTGATAATACCTATTTTCAAATTTAATTAATTAATTAATTACAGTTGAAAAATATTTAATGAAATTATTTCCACGAAATGGCAACTCAATAGAACAACCCACATAAAAGTCAAGTAAAAATCACACCAAATTATCATATAAAAACAAACTCAGTAAACAAGGAGTAAGGCTTGACAATTAAAGGATTTAATAATTAAGTACCAACAATTTTCAATTTAATACATAAGGGTATTTATGAATTTTAACCGGTATAATTTTCACATGTAAACCAAGTACGTACTCGTCACCTTGCGTACATAGCTTTCACTCATACAATTTTCACATAAGACTCAATGCCTAAGGGGTAATTCTCTCACACAAAGTTAAGCAAGATACTTACCTTTTTGAAGTTAGGTCGATATTCCAAAATAGCTTTCTTGCGTGAAATGACCTCTGGACGGCTCAAAACTAGCCAAATTAATTGCATAACTTCATTAAAATTCATCGGAAATAATTTCGGATAATATAACGTCAACTTAAAATTTCACGTTAAAAACTCAACTCGAAAGTCAACGCGCAGCTCACATCTTGGAACCCGACAGAATTTTCACGAAATCCGAACACCCATTCCGATATGAGTTCAACCATACCAATTTTATTGAATTCCAATAACAAATCGTCCTCCAAATCTACATTTTTCATTTTCGGAAGATTTCACATTTGTTTCTCAATTTCTTCAATTAAATCCGAAATAAATGATGAATATAACCATGAATTTATGAAATATAATTGCTTTCGGATATAGAACACTTACCCAAGTCAAAGTCGGGAATAACTCCTCCAAAATCGCCCAAAAATCGAGCTTCAAACTCCAAAAATGAAATGAAGAAAATGATAATTTTTTGTCCTTAAGTTTCAGTCCAGTTTCGCACATGCGGAACAAATTTGCGTGCCTGTGAGCTCGCTTTTACGATTATGCTATCCAGTTGACCTCATCGCACCTGCGGCAGAAGGCCCGCTTCTGCGATCACGCATGTGCGAATTGGAACTCCGCTTCTGCGCTAGCATCGCTCCAGCGTTCCAGGCACCGCACATGCGGTGTCGCAGGTGTGCATTTTCTTCCGCTTCTGCGACCAAACGCCAGCCCTGTCCAATGTCGCTTCTGCGATGACTGCCTCGCTTCTGTGAGGTCGCACCTGCGCCCATAATTCCGCAGGTGCGATTGCATCAGATGCTGCCAGAAACAGCTTCAGCAACAGAAATTCCAGCAGCTTCAACAAGTCGCCAAAAGATCCGAACCCCGTCCGAAACTCATACGAGCCACTCGAGACTCCGTCCGAATATACCAATAAGTCTCATAACATACCACGGACCTACTCGGGGTTTCAAATTACATCAAACAATGTCGAAATTTTGAATCGCACCTCAAATCGAATTATGAGTTCATGAATTTTTTAAATTCTATAATTTGCGCTGAAACGTATCAAATCCATCCGGAATGACTTTAAATTTTGCACACGAGTCATAAATGACATAATGGACCTGTTCCAATTTTCGGAATCGAAATCCGACCCCGTTATCAACAAATCAACCTTTGGCCGAAATTACCAATATTTTAAAACTTCAACTTTTTTCAATATTCGTCAAAATGCGACGAATTGTCCTACGAACTTTCAAATTCAAATTCTGACATTCGCCTAAGTCCGAAATCACCATACGATACTATTGGAATCATCAAAACTTCATTCCGGAGTCGTTTTCTCAAAAGTCAAACTCTGGTCAACTCTTTTCATTTAAACTTCAAAAATAAGAATTTTTCTTTCAATTTAATTCCAAACCTTCCGAAAACCAAACTCGACCTTGTGTGCAAGCCATAGCGCATATTACGAAACTGCTCGAGACTTTAAGTCGTTGAACGGGACATAAATTTTAAGAGCGACATGTTGGGTCCTTACAGTTGCTTTCTCTACTTGGTTTTGTCATTAAAACATTGACCACAGTAGAAGCTATATATGAATCTGACGAGTCTTCTTCAGTCTTCACGCTCTCTGGGATATTGGGGTGTGATCCAGTTATAAGACTATATTGACACCGTAAATGGCATGACCAATTAATGGTAGTCTCTTTATGTGCGAACAACGCAACAAATTCTTCTTGGTAAGAATTGAGCACTTGTGAATTGATTGGCAGAAGTTTCCAAGAAGAAACGAATGCATATTACCCAATTAAAGGAATCCATAAAATTATAATTTCTGGCATTTCAATTACCAAAAAAAAAAAAAAAAGTGAACAATCTTTAACCTAAAGACATACTAAACATATAATTAAGGCTTATACATTTGTATTTTGTAGTGCTATACAACCCAGAATAGTAAGCTTAATTACCCCCACGTACTAACAATTAAACAGATATAACCCCATATAAACCCCCACAAACTACAAACTTCGCCTGCGCTGATGATCATTTGAATTTATTCCATTGTACTTTTGTTAGCAACCCATTATATATGCATCTTCCTCCCAAGTCACTAAAACCCCTCGAAAAGTGATGCCATATTATAATAATCAACCAGTTGTTGATGTAGTTAGTGATTGAAAAGATAATTATTGCGGAAGATCGTGGGTTAACTAGCACACAATCATACATAAAGTAAATAGAGAAGAAAAATCAACACAAGGATTTAACGAGGTTCGGCAAAGCCTAATCCTCGGGGCAGAAGCAAAGAGAGTTTTTCACTATGAATGAGAAGAAAAGCACAATACAATCTCTAGAATCTCCAACTATAACCCATATATATATATATCCCAAATAGTTCCAAACCTATAAAAGAAAGGTTTCCCAATTTAACAAGGACAATAGATTTTTCTTTCCCAAATCTATTAGGACAATGATTTTTCCCAAACCTATAGGGATTATGGATTTCCTAAAAATACAAGAAAATAATTCAAGCCACAAAATAACAAATTTTCCCCTTGGCTTGAATCTCTTCATCAACAAAAACAATGTGTCTCTATCTCAGCCTTCGCGGGGGCTCTATTAAGTACTGCACACACCAATCAAGTCTAGGCAATGCCTAAACTTGTTGGTCGGGACTGCCTTGGTCATCATATCAGCTAGATTATCATGTGTAGACACTTTCTCCACATTAACAACCCCTTTTAATATAATATCTCGAATAAAGTGATGTCTGACTTTAATATACTTCGTCGGCTCATGAAACATCTGATTCTTAGTAAGATGAACGGCACTCTGACTGTCACAAAACATCGGTATCTTTTTCTGATCTAGTCCAAGATCATTTACCAAGCCTTGTAGCCAAATAGCCTCTTTTAGTGCTTCCGTAATTGCCATATACTCAACTTTTGTGGTAGACAAAGAAACAATATATTGCAAAGTTGCCTTCTAACTTATGACACTACTAGAAAGAGTAAAAACATAACCTGTCAGAGATCTTCGCTTATCTAAGTCCTCTTCATAATCTAAATCGACATAGCCAACTAAGGGTTCACTCAACTTGTCTTTGTAAAAAGTCAAGCCTACATCTGCAGTACCCTTCAAGTATCTCAAGATCCACTTCACCGCCTGCCAATGTTCTTTACCAGGACACGCCATGTATCTACTCAAAACACTAACAGCATGTGAAATGTCAGAGCGAGTGCAAACCATAGGATACATAATGCTACCTACAATACTCGAATATAGAACACTAGACATCTGCTCCATCTCCTCGTCTGTTTTTGGTAACATGTCTGCAGACAACTTGAAATGGGAAGAAAAAGAAACAGACACAGATTTAGCACTTGTCATATTAAATCTCTTGAGGACCTTCTCAATATATGACCGTTGAGACAGCATCATCTTTCCAACCCTTTTATCTCAAGTAATCTCCATCCCCAGTATCTTCTTTGCAGCACCCAAATCCTTCATCTCAAACACCTCACCTAGCTGCTTCTTCAATCGGATAATATGTGACATTCTTTTAGCAGCAATAAGTTTGTCATCCACATATAACAACAAATATATACAAGAACCATCTTCAAGCTTGTTGTAATACAAACAACTATTATATGCACTTCGAGAAAAGGCATTTTGAATCATTAATGTATCAAATATTTTATACCACTGCCTAGGCGACTGTTTCAGATCATATAAAAAATTCTTAAGCAAGCAAACATGATTTTTCTTAACCTAAGTAATGCATATCTCAGGTTGACTTATATAAATATGCTCATCCAACTCACCATGAAATAATACAATTTTCACATCTAACGGCTTTAGCTCTAAGTCATAAAGAGCCACTAAAGCCAATAAAACTCTGATAGAGCTATGTGAAGAGAACACTTTATTGTAATCTATCCCCTCCCTCTGTGTAAAACCTTTAGATACTAATCTTGCCTTGTACCTTGATGCTTCAACCCTTGGAATACCCTCTTTTCTTTTGAAAATCCATTTGCATCATAGTACCTTCTGTCCTTTTGGCAATGGAACAAGCTTCCATGTCTAATTCTTATGAAGAGCCTCAATCTCTTCACTCATAGAACCAACCCACCGATCTGCTTCTGGACTAGAAATATCTTCTTTATAGCTATTATGCTCAAGCACATCAATGGTCTCTGCAACTGACAAAGAAAACTCCACAAAATTTGCATATCCAGAAAAATTACAATCAACTACGTTTGCAAACCTTTGTGGTGGGTTGATCACTCTCTTCTCTATGCATGTTGCAATACTATATGGTTGTTGTTGCAGAGGTGCATCAACATTATTAACTACTAGGCTGAGCTAGTGGAGATTCAATTTCTAGTTCCATGCTGTCACTGACACCACGATCTGTTTTTGCTATTGTTTTCTCCCTCTAACTATCCAGTGAGTCAAATTCATTGAATGTTACATCCCTACTGATATGTAGCCCTAGAGTCTTTTGATCTGTGCACCATAACCTATAATCTTTTACTCCAGTTGCATACCCTATAAATATGCACTTTTTTTCCATCGGCTTATGTTTTTCATCCTCACATGAGCATAAGCAGAACAACCAAATATTCTTAAATTCGAATAATCAGCATGCGAACCGGACCATACCTTAAAAGAAGTTTTGAACTCAATAGCTATGGATGGAGATATGTTGACCAAATAACAAGCTGTATTGATTGCTTTAGCCCAAAAATTCTTACTAACACATGAGTGTGAAAGCATGTTTCATGCCCTATCATAAAACATTTTGTTCATACGTTCTGCAATACTATTTTGTTGTGGTGTTCCAACACAAGTGTGATGTCTCACTATGCCCTTTCTGGTGCAGAAATTATCGAACTCAGAATTACAAAATTCTAACCCATTATGAGTTCGAAGAAACTTAACTTTTCTTTCCGTATGCCTCTCAATCATCGTCTTCCATTTAACAAATGTTGGAAATGCCTCATCTTTTGTTTTCAGAAAATACACCCACACGATCCTTGAGTAATCATCAATCAAAGTCATAAAACACCTGGCACCACTCTTGGAGCGAACTTTGATTGGACCCTAATAGTCTAAATGTATAAAATCTAACTTGTCTCTAGTCTTGTGTTCGGCCTTCTTGCTGAACTTTACCCTTGTCTGTTTACCAAATACACAATGCTCACAAAAATTCAAAACTTGATTTTTGTACCCATTCAGTAAATTCTGCTTACCCAACAAAGATAATCCCTTATCAATTATATGACCAAGTCGCAAGTGCCATAATTGAGACTGATTCATGTCACTTTTCCCAGAAGCTACAGCAGCTTCCCCTTCAACTACATTGGCCTGAAGATGATACAATTTAGAATGCAGTTTACCCTTCATAAGTACCATGGAACCTTTACACACTTTAAGTATTCTATTCTCGGAGTGAAACTTATATCCTTGATCATCCAAAGTCGAAAGAGATATCAAATTTCTTTTTATCTGAGGAACATGCCAGTACTTATTGTTTCTGATAATTCCTTCGAACATTCTGAATCTAATGTTACCAATCCCGTATACTGGTAATGTATTATCATCTCCCATGTAGACAGTCTCACTCATCTTCTTGTAAGCTGCAAATCAATTCTTGTGTGGACACATGTGGAAAGTAGCACCAGAATCAAGAACCCAGGAATTCTGCCCATTATTAGAACTCACGGTACAAACTTCCCCTACATAATCACTATTATAAAAATTATTGCCAGTGTCAATACAATCTCTCTTGTAGTGACCTTGTTCCCCGCACTCATAACAGTTCTGCTTTCTTGCTCTTGACTTCGATCTAGCGGTTGAATTTTTTGTGTTAAAGTTCTTTTGTTGTGTTATTCCTCTACTCACAAGACCCTCACCCTCAGTTCTGTTGTTTGGAAAGCTCTTTTTCAACTCTTTCGATTTTAGTGCATTACTAACATCTTCTAGTGAAATATTATCTTCTCATATAGCATCGTAAAGGCAAAACAATCATAAGATGGTGGTAAAGAACTTCAATCAAGGTCTGATCCTCACTCTCAATTTTGATATCCACGTTCTTCAGGTCCATTATAATTGTGATGACCCAAAATGTTATCTTTAAATTTAATAATTTATTATATGATCTAAGAACTATTTACCATTACTCGACTTGCGTGTGCAGTCCGTAAAAAATTTTCGAAAAGTTTTCAGGTGAAAATGGATTAAAATGTGAATTAGATGTTTAAAACACAATTGAGTTGACTTTGGTCAACATTTTGAGCAAAAGGACTCGGATCAGTATTTTGATAGTTTCGGTAAGTCCGTATCGTGAATTGGGACTTGGGCGTATGCCCAGAATCAAATTCCGAGGTCCCTAGCCCGAGATATGGAATTTTGATGAAAATTTTAAAGTTTAAATTCAAATAGTGACCGGATGTCGAATTATATGCAAATGACCCCGGAATAGAATTTTGATGATTCCAGCAGCTCCGTACGGTAATTTTGGACTTAGGAGTATGATCGGAATTTTATTTGGAAGTCTGTAGTGGAATTAGGCTTGAAATGCCGAAAGTTGAATTTTTAGGAAGTTTGACCGAGGGGTTGACTTTTTGATATCGGGGTCGAAATACGATTCTGAAAATTTTTATAGCTCCGTTATGTCATTTATGACTTGTGTGCAAAATTTGAGGTCAATTGGACTGGATTTGATAGGTTCCGGTGTTGTTTGTAGAAATTGAAAGTTCATAGTTCATAGATTTTGATTTGAGGTGCGATTAGTCATTTTGATGTTGTTTGATGTGGTTTGAAGCCTCAACTAAGTTCGTATTGTATTTTGGGACATGTTGGAATAATTGGTTAAGGTCTCGAAGGTCTCGGGTGGAATTCGGAAGGTAAACGAAATGGATTTCGGACAAAGAAGGTTGCTGGAAATTTGCAGAAATTTCGCCAGAAATTTCTGGTGTATGGAGACAATTTTGGAAGCTTATATCTCGTAATTCATAAAGAATCGGAAACGTGTCAAAATATGAAAGTTGTAGTCGTTTGTTTCTAGTTTCCAGAAAGTTAAACCATTCATTATTTGGACATTTGTATAGAAGGTTATGATAGATTGAATGAAGGCTGGTAGAGCAGTTTCGCCAAAAATTTTGATGCATGGAGCCGACTTTGGAAGCTTATATCTCGCAATTCATAAGGAATCAGAAAAGTTGCAAAACATGAAAGTGGTAGTCGGTTGATTCTAGTTTTCAGAGGGTTAAACCATTTGTCATTTGGACATTTGTACATAAAGTTATGATCAATTGAAGGAAGGATGATAGAGCAGTTTCTGGTGGACTTTTAGTGACGGAAAATGGACTTTTAGTGACAGATTGGCAGAAACTTAAGGACCAAAAATGGTCATTTCATTCATTTCGTTTTGGATTTTTGGAGCACGGTTCTTGGGCGATTTTTGGGCGATTTTTATGGGAAAACATTGGGGTAAGTGTTCCTTATCCCATATTGATTATATTTCATGATTCCATACCCATTTACATCATGAATCCGTGAATTTATGGAAGAAAAATCAAGATTTTTGTAAAATCTTCCAAAAATGAAAATTTAAGATTTGGAGGTCGAGTTGTTATCAAATTTTGGTAAAATTAGTATGAGTGGACTCGTAATTGAATGGGTTGTCGGATTTTGTAAGTTTCGCCGGGTTCCGAGATATGGGCCCCACGGGCAAATTTTGAACTAATTTTGGATTTTAATAAAAATGTAATATTTTCTTATGAAATTGATTACTATAATTTTTGTTGATTGTATTGAATTAATTATGACTAGATCGGAGTCGAAAAAATCGAGAAAAAAGAATAATACTTGGTTAAATTGGAGCAAGTCGAGGTAAGTGACTTGTCTAACCTTGTGTGGGGGAAATTTTCCCTAGAATTGATAGTAATGTGATTATTGAAATGTGTTGAAAGTCGCGTACACGAGGTGACGAGTGTGTACACGGGCTAAATATGAAAGATTATATTTTTAAATTGTGTAGATCATTGTTGCGCATTTATTAAATTATTTTATCTTGTTATATTCTTCATCATTGATCTGTGATATATATTTTAAATTTGTTTGCCTTTTCCCTGCTAATTGTTTTACCTGTTTACCTAGAGGTGGAGACTTAGACGTTGATATATTTTTATGGTATGGCGGAGGTCGCTACATCAGTTGGGGTCGTTACAGATACGACCTTGATATAATATAAAGGAATAATTTTCTTAACTTGATTCGGTTCTCAGTATCGAAACGAGTCCTTCTATGGCGCTCCACTTATGAGTGAGCTTCATAATTCTATAATCTACTTATGTGTTTACTCATGTTGGGAGATTCTATGGAGATAACTACGCCTATCATTCCATGTTAGTCACTAATAAGAGTTGTGAGGATAAAGGTGGCTTTATGTTACTCATTTCGGTAAGTTTTGATATAAATTCTGAATAATTAATTATAAATTATGAATTATATGCCCTACCAGTGTGGGGTTCATTATGTGCTGTGATTTTATTTAACGAAAATTATTTAGAAGGAGCAAATGAAAAGTTTCGATTGGCACGGTGTGCATATTACTTGTGATTCAGAACTGAGGACGAGATCCTCACATTTAATATAAACTGATATGTTTATATCGGGCTACGTGCTACGGCGGAAGTTATATAAGGACGAGATCCTTGTGAGGAAAATTCTTGTGTTTAAGTTCTCCCTTGTGAATTTTAATTTGTACTATAGTACTAATAGGGAGTCATGCCTGTTAGGCTTATTTGAAAATACTTATATGAAATTCTCTGTGCATACTTGCCAAATTTGTGTTGTAATTATTGAGTTTTAACCTACAAGATAGGTTCTCGCCCAGGTGACATTAAATGTGACTCATTATTTCGGGTAAATAATTTTGAGGTCTTCATGCCTCGTGTCTCATTATCAGTATTGTGAAAGTTTAAAATGAGATTTTTGTTAACATGAAGTTAATTGACGATTCTGTAATTGATAATGAACAACTATTAAGACCAGATTGACCCAGAAGGGTGCTCCGTTCAGATGGACTGAGGAATGTAAGGAGAACTTCCAAAAGCTCAAGATAGCTTTGACTACAGCCCCAATGTTGGTAATACCTACAGGTTCAGGGTCTTATATTGTGTATTGTGATGCGACGCATATTGACCTCGGCGCAGTGTTGATGCAAGACAGTAGGGTGATTGCCTACGCGTCCAGACAGTTAAATGTGCATGAGAAGAATTATCATGTACACAACCTTGAGTTAGCAGCTATTGTTCATGCCTTAAAGATCTGGCGGCATTATTTTTACGGTGTTCATTGCGAGGTCTACACTGATCACCAAAGTCTACAACATTTGTTTAAACAGAAGGATCTTAATTTGCGGTAGCGGAGACGGTTGGAGTTGCTTAAGGATTATGATATCACCATTCTCTATAATCTTGGGAAGGCCAATGTAGTGCCCAATGCCTTGAGTCGTAAGGCGGAGAGTGTGGGCAGCTTAGCATATTTACCAGTAGCAGAGAGGCCTTTGACCTTGGATGTTCAGGCCTTGGCCAGCCAGTTTGTCGGATTGGATATTTTCGAGCCGAGCTGAGTTTTGGCTTGTGTGGTTTCATAGTCTTCTCTTTATGACCGTATCAGGGAATGTCAGTATGATGACCCCCATCTGCTTGTCCTTAAGGACACAGTTCAGCATGGCGATGCCAAGGAAGTCACTATTGGAGATAAAGATGTATTACGGATGCAGGGAAGGCTATGTGTGCCAAATGTAGATGGTTTGTGCGACTTGATTTTTCAGTAGGCTCACAGTTTGTGGTACTCCATTCATCCGGGTGCTGCAAAGATGTATCAAGACTTGAGACAACACTATTGATGGAGGCGGATTAAGAAATACATAGTGGAATATGTAGCTCGGTGCCTAAATTGTCATCAGGTGAAATATGAGTATCAACGACTAGGTGGATTGCTTCAGAAGTTGGAAATTCCAGAATGGAAATGGGAGCGAATCACTATGGATTTCATTGTTGGGCTCCCACGGACTCGTAGGAAGTTCGATGCAGTTTGGGTGATTGTGGATAGATTGACCAAGTCAGCTCATTTTATTCCTGTGATTACTACTTACAATTCAGAGCAGCTGGCTCAGGTATATATTCACGAGATTGTCAGACTTCACGGTGTACCGGTATCTATCATATCTGACCGGGATACACAGTTTACCTCGCGGTTTTGGAGGGCTATACATCGAGAGTTGGGTACTCGTGTGGAGTTGAGTACAACATTTCACCCTCAGACGGACGGGCAATACGAACGCACTATTCAGATATTTGAGGATATGCTTCGTGCGTGTGTGATGGATTTTGGGGGTGCTTGAGATCAGTTCTTACCACTTGCGGAGATTGCTTACAATAACAGTTGCAAGTCAAGCATTCAAATGGCTCTGTATGAGGCCTTGTATGGTAGGCGGTGCTGGTCCCTAGTGGGTTGGTTCGAACCAGGCGAGACTAGGCTATTGGGTACAGACGGTTAAGTTGATTCAGGATTGACTTCGTATAGCCCAATCTAGACAGAAGAGTTATTCAAATCGGAAGCTTCGTGATGTTGCATTCATGGTTGGTGAGCGGGTATTGCTCCGGATTTCGCCTATGAAGGGTGTGATGAGGTTCGGGAAGATGGGCAAGTTGAGCCCTAGGTATATTGGGCCTTTTGAGATTCTTGAAAGAGTTGGAGATGTGGCTTACAGACTTGC
This sequence comes from Nicotiana tabacum, assembly GCF_000715075.1. NCBI lineage: Eukaryota > Viridiplantae > Streptophyta > Magnoliopsida > Solanales > Solanaceae > Nicotiana > Nicotiana tabacum. Next base: position 51,242,014 of record NC_134083.1, read on the forward strand.
ACTACCACCTAGTCTTTCTGCGGTTCATCCGGTATTCCATATTTCTATGCTTCAAAAATATCACGGCGATCTGTCTCATGTGTTAGACTTCAGTTCGATTCAGTTGGACAAGGATATATCTTATGTTGAGCAACCAGTGGCTATTTTAGATAGGCAGGTTCGAAAGCTGAGGTCAAAGAACATTGCTTCCGTAAAGGTTCAGTGGAGGGGTCATCCGGTCGAGGAGGCGACTTGAGAGGTCGAGCATGATTTACGCAGCTGTTATCCACACTTATTCACCAGCTCATGTACTTTTTCGAACTCCGTTCGAGGACGAACGTTTGTTTTAGAGGTGGAGAATGTGATGACCCAAAATATCATCTTTAAATTTAATGATTAATTATGTGATCTAAGCACTATTTACCATTACTCGACTTGCATGTGTAGTCCGTAAAAAATTTTGAAAAGTTTTCAGGTGAAAAATAAATTAAAATTTGAATTGGATGTTTAAAACTTAAGGACCAAAAATGGTCATTTCATTCATTTCGTTTTGGATTTTTGGAGCACGGTTCTTGGGCGATTTTTAGGCGATTTTCATGGGAAAATATTGGGGTAAGTGTTTCTTATCCCATATTGATTATATTTCATGATTCCATACTCATTTACATCATGAATCCGTGAATTTATGGAAGAAAAATCAAGATTTTTGCAAAATCTTCCAAAAACGAAGATCGCACTCAAAGCCCTCTCCTTCAGGTTTGCCTTCTTTGTCTCTTTCATCTCTTCAGAAAAATCCTCATCAATTGCCTTCCATAACCCTTATAACACCAGAGACGATTTCATCGTAATCTTCCATAGACTGAAACTAGAAACCCCGTCAAATTTCTTTAATTCGTACTTTGTTGAAGATAATGAAGACATCTTTAACCTTAGATTATATGTAAAAATCTAAGCCTTGCTATGATACCAATTATTGCGGAAGATCGTGGGTTAACTAGCACACAATCACACATAAAGCAAATAGAGAAGAAAAATCAACATAAGGATTTGACGAGGTTCGGCTAAGCCTAATCCTCATGGCAGAAGCAAAGGGAGTTTTTCACTATGAATGAGAAGAAAAACACAATACAATCTCTAGAATCTCCAACTACAACCCATATATATATCCCAAATAGTTTCAAAGCTATAAGAGAAAGGTTTTCAATTTGACAAGGACAATAGATGTTCCTTTTCCCAAATCTATTAGGATAATGGGTTTTTCCAAACCTATAGGGATCATGGATTTCCTAAAAATAAAAGAAAATAATTCAAGTCACAAAATAATAAGAAAAAAATGCAAATTTAAACTAAAGATGATTATTGAAATAGTACCTGTTCATCAGGATGAAAATTGTGTAGTTATAACTACTTGCCTTACATCACCAAACTGATCAAATTCTGCCTAACTGTCTAGTTCTCTTCTTCCTCGAAAATCTCGTTCTCGTGAAAATTCATATTTTTTGGCTGATCGAATTTGAATTATTTGTGTTGGATTTGTACACCAATGAGGTTTAATTAGGGAGTTAATTAGAAAGTGAATGACAATGAAATGGACGTACGATTTAAGGGGCAACTTGTTTGCGAGCCGTAATTAAGGGGATATAAGAGCTTACGTTCATGCATCAGTAAAGACCTGATGCTGATCGATTAAGACATATCCAGCCATTTTAGCTGACTCATCTTTCCATCTTCTTCGCTCATCTGATAGATTTATATATTGTCCCCATCCTGAGAAGCTGTCTCGAAAGCACTCAATTCTTCCTTTTTAATTTTCGTTGGATTTAAGTCAATACGTTAGTAGCATTAGGAATTTATTATAGTAGGTTAATTTGAGTATCATTTTTAGCATGGTATTAATTAATTAATGCTTATTAGAGAAATTTATCTGTAATTATTCTATAAGTAATTTAATTATGTAAATATTTTTTAGACTATTCATGCGCTCTTTTTGTTCGGTACGTATTTTTCTCTACTCAATGTCGGAAGTGCGTACATCCTTTTTACCCCATCTGATAATCGACAAAATACGGAGAGGAATTGAATATGTTCCTTTTTAATCCTTACTCAATCTTACAGTATTTTTTTTAAAAAACAAATATTACACTTTAAAAAGAGAATCTTTTTATCGTTTCTAAACTTTACAGTTGCTATATATATATATATAATACACACACTAAAAATGCATGATTTTTCACGATTCAATCACCACATTGAACATTCACTTTCGAAGCAACATATATTTATTTTTTAAATTTTAAATCCAAGTCGTGTGATACTTTTCAAACTCCATATCTGTATATCTTGCATAGAAATTCTTCCGCTAGAATTGAACTCATACGTATCTTATGTAATCAACCTTTGGAATATTCATAAGAGAATGTTCATTTTACGACAAGTTGACTCCCTTTTTGTCATAAAAAATTATACAAAGAAAAAATAGTCCGTTTTATGTGTCAAATTATACAAAAAGAAATATATAGGAACTAATTCGTTATATGCCGCACATAGAAAATCTAGACAGAGTCCAAAGCTATACTACAACCCATTGACATTTCTGAACAATTTCAGTTGAAAATTTTAAACTAGTTTTGGAGTCTTCGGTTATTTTGAAGCAATATAGTGAAGTCGGGACGATATTTTGAAATGTAAGTAAGTAGAATTCATAAACAGGAAGCCGCCAAGAACATGACCACTTGCCCTGTGGCCATATATAGTTATCGTTATAAAAGCAGCTACGCAAGTGGGGAAAATTGTTAAAAAATTGGCCCTATAGGCCATGTGTTACTATCATTTTGTAATTGTGCGACGGCTAAAGAACTTTTTAACGTATACATTTAGAAGGAATCAGGAATCTACTTCACTACTTGCAGACTTCTATTGATAATGATGCACGTAAAAGAACCCCCAAACCACCACCACCAATCCTCTTTCTTTTAATTTGTATAATATTGCTTGTGCTTTCAACAATTCAACCACCATTTGTTAAATGTATAATGGAATAGTTTAAAGCTCGAACTTTTCATTCAATTATGTTGTTTTTAATAAAGGGGGTTTGAGGAAAACAGGATATTATTGTTTATAATATATTAAAAAATACAATATATATATATATATATATATATATATATATATATATATATATATATATATATATATATATATATTGAGAAGTGATTAAAAGCTAAAGAGTCATCCATATACCATATAAGCGTTAATTCATTTATATTACAAGACGAGTTCTTTGCAATAGCTTTTGTCGAGCATATTGCAATATGAGAATCTTTAACAAATTTCTGAAGATATAACCGTAAGTGTGCAGATGTGAAATCAGAATTTAAAGTTTATAAACTCCAAAAACGAAAGTAAACTCTCATTAAACGTTTGAAGAAAACGCGTGTCTAATATATATCACAACATCACTTACGATCTGACTAGGGAAAACATACTCTCGAGATATGAAAAACCCAGCTGAAGTATGAGTCGTTATGTTCCAAAATCCAAATATATACACTACTTACAATATCCAGAAATGTCATTGAGTAATGAGTTCCCAAATGTCTTCTTAAGTAGTACTAAGTACTAACCTCCAATATGACCGCTAATCTTCTAATGAGCATATCAACCACATTCTTTGCATCGGGAAAAACATGATTTGTTTGCCAATTATGTGCGAGTATTAAGAGCCGAAATTACTGGATGTTGGACATTTAGCATAGTAATTTTCTAATTTATTACTATTTGACAAAGAGTAATATAGAATGTACCATTCAAGATGGAGTAAACTTTATTTTTTGTAATCGATTTTTATATTCTAGTAGTACTATATACAAGTTAAAAATAAAAAAATGAGTCAAGCGTGACAACTAAGAACGACAAGCCTCTCCAAACGCACACTTGCATCATCGTTTATATTATAGATTATCTAGGGTCCTTCTGAAGATTTACGTATGTAAACATAATATAAAATGTCTTGTAGCTCATTTTTTAATCGAATAAAATCAAGCCAAATCTTTATTAGCAAACCAAATAAAGGTCTCTTCTCTTTTTAAGCCATTTGCACAGTGCAGATTGGATTACATTGAATTATGATTCACGAGACTGTTTGATAGCTCATCTTCCGCTCCTACCCCTTTTAATAAAAGATTTTTATTGATTATTTTATTTTTTGAGATAAGCAATGAGAAAATATTGGCACTAATTAACCCATGTATGGTACGACATTGGAGGCCAATTATATCAAACATTTTTGTCTCTATTTTTGTTCTTTTGGAATTGGAACTGAGTTCATTTTGAATTTCTAATCTTAAAACTTTGAGAATTTGGTAATTTTGGTAATGTTCATTTACACTTTGAACAATGAAATGAAAGATAGTTAAATATTTGAATTTGTATTGGGAAACAAAAGCTTGCCAGATTCGTTGAAGTGTTGGAAAAAGATTGAATTCATTAAGTCTCAAAATTCCACAGATGATTTTTTTTGCTATGGAAATGGAGCACTTTTTCCAGATACAGAGAATGATTCTGATTTCACAGATTCATAGTTGAAGAATATACAAAAAAGTTAACCCAAAAAGTTCAAAAAAAAAAAGAAGGTCCCGTTCTCTATTTACAAACAACTCGGAACTATTCAATTTCCCAGTCTTCAGCTTTGCTCTGTCCCTTTTTACGTGGACTTCAAATCGATGCTCAGTATAAACGGATGTTGCAAAAGTTGCTGAGCGCTCCACCTTTTACTGGACTCTTTCTGTAAACAACACTCGATAAAATCTCTGAAATTTCCCGACGTCCCTTCAGGCAAACTGGGCGGCTCACCGAAGCATATGGCGCACATTAGCGTAGCCCAGTCCGGTCTCTGTCCAGGTGGCAAGAACGGAAAGTGGCCCATATATAGTTCCATTAAAGTCAAGCCCAAACTCCAAATATCAGCTGCGTAACCGTTGTAGTTAACTCCATAAGTGTCTGGATCAAACCTTTCTGGGCTCATATAAGCACAAGTTCCAACGTATGAATTGCAAGGATCTAAAGTCCTGCACATGATTTTACTCACTCCGAAATCGGCGATTTTTACTTCCATCTCGCGATTTACTAGAAGGTTCGAAGGTTTTAAATCTCTGTGAATGATTTTGTGATTGTGTAAGTAGTCGAGTCCGCTAAGTACTTGCTTAGCGATTTTTGCTAAGCTAAGTTCGGAGAAAGTTGCTTGTGATTTTAAAAGACTTTCTAGTGTGCCGACGTTCATGTACTCCATAAGGATACCGATGTCGCCGCCGGGCATGTCGATGACACCGTGGCACTTGATGACGTAAGGAGAATCCGTCCGGCGAAGGATGGAGATTTCACGGAGGATTTGACGGCGAATCTCGGGGTCGCTATCGCCGTGAACGACTTTGAGAGCGTAGATTGCGGATGTGCGTTTGTGGCGGACTTTGTACACAGTTCCGCCGTTTCCGTGACCGAGAACCTTAAGCTTTTCGAGTTCCGAGATGGAGATAGTAGTGGTAGGAGCAGTTGTGGTGGTGGAGATGGAAGGAGGGAGGGGTAAGGGGAAACGAGGGCGGCGTTCGGAGGGTTCCGGCAAGGGAAGTCTGAGATTGAGCTGTCGACGTTCTCGGACTAAGGCCATGTGGTGGGGTGAATCGGGTCGGGTCCGTTTGGATTTGTTGGAATGGAAATGGATTCTTCTCCTCTTCAGTGAAATTTGTGTTTATATAAGTGGGGAGGAGAAAGCACGTGGGAATAGTGGGGACAGACATAGCCACCCCACCATGTTAGGAAGGAGAGAGGATATGGGGCAGGAAGGTGTGCGGATAAATGTTGTAGATGAGATTTCATGAACCTTTCTTCTTCTTTTTTTGAGGGGGTGGGGTCAGGATTTCATGAACCTTTACGTTAAAGGTTTTTGGCCTTTTTCACGATTTTCTTCTTTTTTTAATGGAAAGTGGTGAACTGAGCTGGAAAATTAATCTACATGTGATCTAATTAAATAGGACGAAAAAATCTAAACCAACAAGGAAGTTTAAGTTGCGCTCATTGAAATGATTAATCCTAACTGCCATTTCTTGGCCAGCCTTCCATTTAATTAAATCCAAAAATAGCATGAAGTAAAAGTATTTTACTAGACTAACTCAGAATTACAATGTTTAATACGATTTAATCTATTTTTGAAAGGAATTGTTGTGCTGCGTACTAGGAATGTATGGTATGTTTAATAAGAATCTCCCTCTTTCTGTGTTCTAGGAGTAGCTTGTCATCATAAAAATTGGAGTCCGTTTTATTAATATCAGAAAGAGAAAATATATAGTGCTAACAGAGTTCAGAGCATACGCATCAAACTTATATTATTAAAGCATTAAATTTGGGGACTAAAGCATTAAATTTGGGGGCAAAAGCTGAAACTTTTACTAGAATTTACATAGTTAGAATTCAACAAAAACTATTTAAAAATCATAGTTTTTTAATCAATAGTATTTTAAATGTTTAAATGACAATAAATAATGATTAGATTCTCCGAACGAATAACTGAGCTATCTTAGGCTAAGGGGTGTCAATTGACACCTTTTCACCGAAAAATTATATCGTGTAATTAAGTCAAAATTTTATTTTTATGTGTTTATACTATATATAAAAAAAATTTAAATTTTTTTATATGTTATCTTCTTATATTTTAACACTATTTAGTGAAATTTCTGGTTCAGATATAGCTCCGAAAAATAACATTATTTACAAATGCAACCAAAAAACATTACTCCACAAATGGTTGGGTGGTTTAGGAAGGAGAGAGGATGAGACATAAGAGAGAAAGTGGGCTGGTAGACCTTGATGAGATAAATCTTTACGCCAAGGTTTTGGCTCTTTCTTAATTTTCTTTTGTTTTTTCTCAGAGAAAGTGGAGCAGTGAGTTGGACGAATTTATTACATGTGATCTAAATAGGATTAATTAATATAGTAGTAAGAACAATCCAAATAGCCACCAAATTAATTCCAAACAAGTCATTTTTTTTCTCTGTTTTTTGTGAACAAGGAAGTTGATTTTGTACACTCATTATGTGGCTAATCCAACAAAAGAGTGGTATCTTGGCTTCATTTATTTGACCCAACAATTGCATAATGTAAATATGTTTCACGCTAACTTATTTTCTAGTCGCAACCAAGAAGAGAACAAACTGAAGAATATTTATGTTTACTACTACGATTTAACCTTTTTTTAAAAATAATTTGTGTTGTGGCTAATTAAAATTAAAATATTCTCGTTAATTTGACGAAAATTTTATTTTCTTTGTGGATTTATGATGTAGCTTATCTGCACAAATGACATCTATCTATCCAGAAAAGAACAATGGGTTAAATTAAGGATCATAACATTTATTTGTTTTATGTGAATCTTAACATTGATTTCTCATTTTTTTTGAAATGTTACATTTACATTTTTGAAACTGAGTAAAAGTAAGAGTTGATCGTTCATATGATCACTCAACTTTGTGTAATTGAAGCTAATTAGGTGAAGTAAAGTGACTTTTATAAAACAAAAAAGAAATAGATGATCATGGAAGCTAATCGGGTATAAAAAAGTGACTTTTGAAAGACAAATAGATGAAATTGATGGCCAAATATTATTCAAAGTTGATTGATCGACGAGCAATCAACTCGTAAAAGTAAGTACAATCACAGTGTCATAGTAAAAATATTGTATAAACTTCTTGAAATAATTGTAGTTAAAAAAGTTATGTAAAATTTTAAACAGTAATATATATGTCTTATTAAATGGGAGAGACGCTGTAAACAAACAAGAAATCTTTTTCTTTTGGCTGAATTACTTGATGTGCATTTAATTGCTAATTTTGTGTTGCATATGGTTTTTGGTTACGTGCACGTTGCTCTTATTCAATGCTTCAGTACATCTTCGGAAAATAGAAGTCCTTTGCTGATAAATATGTCAGTAGGAAAAACGCTCGAGTTATTTTCCCAATGGGAAACATGTTTTTGGTTATTTTCTTGACATTTTATTTCATCTGCAGACAACTTAGAACGGATAGTACTTTGGTGGATGACTACTCAAACAATTTTATTGCATGATAGTCTTTAAATTATGTTTTATAGTTAAAAAGACTATCACTTTTGGAATTTGACATCAAAGTCTAAGCAAAGAATGAATTTTCTTTTCTTCAAAGCTCCGGGATAAAGATATAATTTTTATTAAAATTTATTTTGAAAAATCAAAAACAATGGTCCCTTCTTTTTTTATATATTTAGTATAGCATTCATTTTTTACTGTCGTTGCCTGCTTAAGGCTAAATCAATTTTATCGTCATATCAAGTGTAAGAGCCCTAAAGTGTATTAATCAATATAAAATCGAAGACAGTGACTATTATGCTCCGTTTGTCTATAATATTTTTTCCTTTTTCTCAAAAAAAAATATCAAATGTGTTTGTCCTGCAAGTTTTTGAAAACTTTTCAAAAATAAGTTTTTCAAAAACCAAAAGGTGGTTTTGACCACTTTTCCAAAATTTTCTGAAAAACTTTTTTTCGGACTCACAAAACTGTAACATTTTTTCAAGTTAATATATGTCTAAACATAATTCCAAATCCCAAATGTCATTTTTCAACTTAACTCCAAATACTATTTTTTTTTTCATCAAAATTACAATTTTATCCAAACGCCTGCTAAATTTAATTTTGTAGCGATAAAAAAGTGATGCGACTTTGCCAAATTAAGTATCATAGAAATAATATTATATCAACCATCATCGTGTCTCTTTTATATTTTCTTAGTAATTTTCTGTTATATTAAAAAATAAAATGGATTGACGTTTTGATTTAAAAAATGTTTTGTAACTTTTTATGATAGTTAACTAAAGTTGCGTCAAATATCAGTTTCATCAAACAACCAAGAATGCACTAAACATGCCGCTAAAGGTTGCCGTCTCTTGTTTAGAAGACAGAAAAGTGCTACTTTATGTTTATATCTTGGCAAATTTAACTAAGATCAATTTATTAACGTTACGACTTACGACTCTTCCTTTTCATATTTCCGTTTTAATATTTTTTATTTGTTTTGGAAATTTAAAATTTAAACAAGTAATTACCAAAAGCTGTAGGGAGAGCATATGGCAAACTATCAAGTAATACCTGCTTTGGCAACAGACAAAGACGGCTATATTTTATGTCATTATCTCGTAGTGAAGTTCTCAGCATCGTCCAGGAACGATGTTCACTGAATAGAGTCAATCTTTCCTTTCAAGTAATTAATTAAAACTTTTACTAGTAACAGGCTAGCGCCTTGTATTGTAAAAAATTGTTTTAAAAAAAAAGTTAGCGCCTTTGTCAACATCTTATGTTGGGGGCTGCTTGTGAATTTTTCTCATCAGTTGTTCGTTGAAACTTATATTTTTATTGGGAAAATAAACTCAGCTCCTAAATCATTATCCCGTCACGGAGGGGAAAAAAAAAAAAGAAAAAAGAGCTAAGTACTATTAATAACATCATTAAAGAATAGAGGTAATTAAGCCAATATTAAAAATAAATTATAGGTGAAATAGCTATCAACGAAATATGTTACTCCATTGGACCAAGTCAGCTCAAAGACATTCATAACATGATAGTAATATTTTCTATTTTCAATCAAACTCATACGACTTTTCCCACAAGATCTCACGCAATTAAGAGTAACTCTATACCTTATGTATAGCTTCTTCTTTTTTCAGCTACTAATATTGTTGTACTTTGTCCGCATACCTAACAATTATTAGTAGATATTACTGTTTGGGTTATAAAATGAGTAGTTTTTTATTTGATTTTGGGAGACGGATTGGGTGAGATTTGAAAATAATTGTTTGAATTTGATTTTCAAAAAAATCGTCGAACTTCATAGTTATTTATCTATTTATGAGTCTAGCATGAAACATGATTAACGTCATGACTTTTGACTTATATAGATAAAAGAAATTGAACAAAATTGCAGCAAAAGATTCTCGATTAAGTGATTATAATATTCACTAGATTGTATCTAAATATGTTTAGTTTCTAGATCAAACACACGAGATTTGTTCATTTAGAGATTTATTTTTGTCGGCTAAATTTATTGCTTACTTCAATTCTTGTACTACTGATGGCCATTATAGCTGGTAGTTATGCATTGTGGGGTTATTATCCATTGTCATCATCTAACTGTACGCACATATCCAATTTTCTATAGTAGCTGGGACACGGCTATATAATTTCATTTACTAATATAATAGTACTAACAAAAATATTAATTCTATTCTAAAGATTACGTACAATTATACCAATGATTACTTACTGAAAAACAAATGAAATGCATGGTTAGGTGTGCATTTGCTAGTAATTGATTGTGACGCCCTATAATTTATTTTCTCGTGTTGTCGTATTACTTGAATGAGAATATGAACGAGTAGTTTTTTATTTCCCCCTTGATATATCTGTTATGCGATGCAGCTAAATTAATTATGTAGAATCACAATCTCATAATTAGTTTTGCGAATTGAATGTTTAATAAGTTAGGTAGACAACTTTGCAATTTAAATAGAGAGAGAGTGGAAGCCAACTATTTTGAAACATGAGTTTGAACTCCAAAAAGGAAGTAGCAAGATGCATATGATCTCTGAAACTTCCAGTTCATGACAACCAAAATTCACCAAAATAACTTAAGGATATTAATGCTGCCAAATACACTGCTTGATTAACAATCCAGGGAGTAGCTTTCATTTATTTTCTAAAGCACTATTAAACCGTTTCTGGTCTTTAAGTAATAAGAATAGGGATTTTTACACAAATAGCCGGCTATATTAATTATTTATTTTTTCTAGCCATATACTTAGATTCAAGTAATTGTGGGGTTGGTGCACAAACAACCATTCATAAGGATGTTATTTAGAGATTATACAGTATTTATTTTGTTCTGAAATTTTAATAGTAATTGTGGGGTTGGTGCACAAACAACCATTCATAAGGATGTTATTTAGAGATTATACAGTATTTAGTTTGTTCTAAAATTTTAATCTAAAAATTTTAACCTCACTACAATTCAAGATATTTTTGTCCCGAAAAATTAAACTGTAAAAACTAAAATTCAGAAAATAGCAACCCTTTAGAGTAGCTATCTAGTGTTGCAACGATCTCTTGTATGTTGGGCACAGCAACATTCATGGGCTCACTTTTTGATACTGCAGAGTGCATGCCAATCCATATAGCCTGCTCGTAATTCATCCACGAATTAACTTAATAGTCGCATATCCAACCGTTTAAATTTAAAATAGTTGATATATGTATGATATACATATAATATGTATATAATTATGTATAGCTATTATATAATCTATATATATTGTCTAGAAAAATTAAACTGTAAATTAGATTGGCTATTTGTGTAAGGATTCCTAATTCATCTCTACGTACTAGTGTACCCAGGTCTACCCAAGTGAATGTCAACAGGCAGAAAGCCAGAAACAAATTACTTACTCATTGCAAAGGTAAAGAGCGGACCAGGGGAATAAAGGAATGATATGGTTTACTGATAGAAATATTGGAGAATGTCTCATAATCGAACTTCCATGTAATATAAGATTTAGAAGAGAATTAAAAAAAAATCTTTTTTTGTAATAGAATGAAAAGATCACTGTGGCTATTACAGAAAATAAGCAGCATAAAGTACTCCATCGGTCTAAATAAACACTGTTTTCATGTTGGAACGTTCAAAAATATTTAACAGTGTTTTACTAATATTCTACTATCTATATAATTTTAACAACTGTAAATTTAAATTTATTTAACTATTTCAGTTTTAAATTTACCTAGAATGTTTTTAATCAAACTAACTTATCAAGTGTTACTTTAATATGTGCTTCCTTTATTATTAATATGACATCTATTTGACCAAAAAGTAAAACTTTCGGTTAAAACTATTACATTTATGTAATTATGGGTTAAACCTAGTTAATGATAATATCTCTATGTGCGAATTCTGAACATGTGAATAACGTGGAACAGATCTAGTGTGAGACTAACAATAACATACATTAAATATTCCAAAAGGAATGAGCAATAATGGAGGAGTATCTAGCAATAAATAACAATAAATGACATTTAAGTAAATAGGAGAAGTGGTTCACCCAATAATGGATGAATTAGATGATTGTTTCTCCTGACAATGATGAGTGACAGATAAATCCTAGAATGTTCGAACAATTCTCGGATCTGATGGAAAAGTGTGAAATAATATGAACAAGAATCTTGATGAAAAGGTAATCTTTGTATCTTTTACAAGAGAGAGAATCTTTTACAGAAGTCTGTTCTTATCCAATGAATATCACATGCCCCTTTTCCCTATCTTTTTTCCTCTTTATATGGGACATGTTCCTAAAAAACCATAATAGTACATGTGCCTAAAATATTCTTTAGAATATTTCCTCTATTATACTATTCTAAAAACTAGCTGTTACAGCCTTTTCCACGGTGCTCGACTTCGGTCATCGTTGACATCCCGACTACGAGCTTCGCCATTTTCTGATTGACCTCGATTGACTCTTCCCTCGATACTACCTCGCCCTAAATGCTCAGCGGCAGATTTTTGACCTATACAGTTAGTCCTGCCGCTTATTGAGGTCGTCCTCATACGACCTTGATGAGCGGATTTTGTAGGTTATGGTCGAGAAGAATGGGCGAGTGGATCGGCCAGTTAAGTTTGGAACGAGATGGCAACGTGGCCTTTCGTGAGCCGCAACTTTCGGGGTTACGTCGTTTCTACTCTAGAATGACGTCATGACATCGTGCATCATTATGGCACATTTTTTTGATGCTTTGCGTCGTTTCCTATGCAATTGTCAGTTGGGGTTGCCGTTTCGATTCCAGTGCTAGTTAATAATGGTATAATCTCTTGGTTTTGATGCCCGAATTCTTATAAATAGAGATGTGATGATATTCATTTGTTCTTTACGTATTTTTCTCATCAAAACCTTGCGTCTTCTTCTCCTTCCTCCATTGATGTGTGTCTTCTTTCTTAGTGATTCCTGTTGCTTTGAATCCTTCTTTGCCTGAATATCCTTTCTCTCATCAAAGTTATGGCTAATGTATCCTCTGGTTCTGGTGTGGGAACTGACCCTGTCCCTTTAGCGGTGCTTGTGCCTTCTCACGCTGATGGCGTCTCTGTCGCCATCGAAGATAAGAACTTTCCTACGGTTGAGGAAATATTTCCTCGTGGAGAGAAAGTTAGGTCTGACTTCTCGAAGGCGCCTGAAGACGAGCCCCAGGTCTCTGAGTCGGCGATGAAAGGGGTCGATCTAGCAGAGCTTAGGGAAAAATTCAACATACCTACCCGCATCGATTTGGTCGCAGCAGGGCATGATGTGGTACAAATTCACCGCCCCGGGTATTGCGCGTTCTATGCGTATCCCTTCCAGGTTGGCTACGCTCTTCCTCTTCTCTCATTGGAGGAGGAATTATGTCGCTACTATGGCGTGTGCCCAGCTCAACTCGCCCCATAGATCTACAAGCTCATCAGGATGCTTACTAAATTTGCTGAGTTGGTCGGGGTCGAGATCACACTCTGGCATCTAATGTATCTCTTCGCCCCTTATATAGGGGGCAATGTTGAACCTTCGCCATCGAGGAGGCAAATACCTGGTGGTGAAGATGGATGACAAAGCAAATCGTCAGTTCTGGCACAATTGTTTCTTAGTCAGAACCGAAGACATGGTGGCCAACGCAGACGACTTCCCCGAGACTTGGAATTACACTAGTAAGCGTCTATTATTCTTTTGTTAAAACATTTGAGTTGTATATTTTAGTCGAAGGCTCTGAACTTTTGTCCCCTCTATGTGAAGCCAAGACTACGCCCCCTCCTTTGGTTGGGGACATTTCTGACTGGGTTGGCCAGGTTCTGCCTTACATCGTGGCAATTCGTAAGTGGCCGACCTTTTTAAAGAAGTTTGGGCCTGCTCCTTCCTTGGCCGGTGAGTTTATCTATATATATTTTTGCTGATTTGGCCTCATGGTCGCCTATTTATTATAGTTTGTTCTTGGTGGTGATGATAACCTTACTTTGATTTTTCTTTTCCAGCCCGAGGATCTTCGAGGAATCCGAGGGCTCCTCCTTCTGCATTTCGTAAGATGAAGATTGCTTCCTCTTCGGCGTCTATTCCCACTGTGACCATGGTTAGGCCTGCTCAATCGTATGCTTCTGTTCCTTCCTCAACCGCGGTGTCACGACCCAAAATCTCACCTATCGTGATGATGCCTATCTCGATACTAGGCAAGCCGGCGGCCTCAATAAATCACAATTTCTTTTAAGTTTAAAAAATATAATATTTAAGGCCAATACAAAATCTCATTAATACCGACATAAAACACTCCCAAATCCCGGTGTCACTGAGTATATGAGCATCTAAATGATAACATAGTCTGACAGATAGAACATTATCTGGAAATATAGAACAATACAAATAACTGAAAGGAAAGAGAGTCAAAGTCTGCGGGCGCCAAGCAACTACCTCGATAGTCTCTGCAGATAAAGCTCTGAATAACTAGCAACCGCCGTGACCGGAGGTACCTGGATCTACACACGATGTGCAGGGTATAGTATGAGTACAACCAACTCAGCAAGTAACAATACTAAATAAAGAACTGAAGATAGTGATGAGTTTCACGGCTAAGTCCAATTACAGTAATTTCCAACAATAGAAGGTACGCATGCTTTTCAATTCAACATTTAAAACTCAACAGTAATTTCATAGCAAGTTCGACTAAAACAAGAGATAATATCTTTTAGAAGTTTCTAAAATAGTGATATATGACAGCTAAAGTGCAACAATAATGAAATCAATGCATCCTCTCAGAACAACAGTCCCTCAGTCATCCCATTCACTCCAACCTAACAATCACTCTTTCCTTACAATTACTCATTCCTCTCAATCACTCAGCACTCGCACTCAGTAGGTACCTGCGCTCACTGGGGTGTGTATAGACTCCGGAGGGTCTCCTTCAGCCCAAGTGCTATAACAAGCCAATCATGGCATAAATCAATAAAATACGATGCGGCGTGCAGCCCGATCCCATAAATGTCCTCATAATCAGGCCCTCGGTCTCACTCAGTCATCAACTTCTCCAGTCTCTCGGGCTCAAGATGTCATGAAAATCAGCCCAAAAATGATAATATGATGTATCAATAAATAGCAATAGAGACTAAGATATGATATGAAATGAATGAACATGACTGAGTGTGAAATTACAATTTGAACATATAATTCAACCGCAGAAATGACCTTAGTGGGTATCAATAATAACAGCATATTCCTAAGCATGATTTTTAATACGAGTCTCAGCTCAGTTTCTCTAACACGTGGAGAATACGCGGATAATAACGTGATTATTTAATTTTACAACTCCACAGAATTTATTAAATCACAATTTCTATGGTGCACGCCCACACGCTCGTCACCTAGCATATGTGTCACCTCAACAATTGATATAATACAAAATTCAGGGATTCATACACTCAAGACCAAAATTAGAACTGTTACTTACCTCAAACCGTATAATTCTTTACTTCACTATGCCTTTACCTCGTGAATCGGCCTCCGAACGCCTCAAATCTATTCACAATTAATTTGATTCATTCAATACATATTGTAGGAATTAATTCCATATGAAAATACTAATTTTCTAACAAAATCCGAAATTAACTCAAAAATCGTCAGTGGGGCTCATGTCTCGGAACCCGACAAAAGTTACAAAATATGAACACCCCTTCAACCACGAGTCCAACCATACCAAATTTACCAAATTCCTACATCAACTCGACCTCCAAATCCTCAAATCAAAATTTTAAATCCCTAGGCCCAAACCTTCGAATTTCACCCCAAAAACAAGTAATCTAGTCGGAATATTCGATGACAATTCCATATTATTGACTAACAGTGACCATAAGTGACTTACCTCAAGTTTTTCAGTGAATTCTCGCTCAAACATCGCCCAAAAACGAAATTGAAAACAAGGGTATGGAACCTTACCTCTTAGATGAAGAACTTGAGGGATTTCTTGTTGGATTTCAAGGTTTGGACAAGATTTTGATGAACAAAGCACTTAAACTTCTTCCTCTCTCTATAACACTCTCACTTCTCTCTAAACTATCAGATATTCCCTTCAAAAATGGTACCTTACGTCTATTTACGAGATAGGGTCGGGTTGTAAAGATAGAAGAATGGACCCTCCAAATTCCGGACCGGGCTATAGACCAGGCTAGGCACGCTCTGTAGCGAGCTACATACCAGGCTTTGCGAGCTCTGTAGCAAGCTACAGACCAGGCTTCGCGAGGGATATAGCATGGTCTAGCGCGCTACAGACCTGGCTTCGCGATGTATTTAGTACGGTCTAGCGCACTACAGACCTGGCTCCCCAACGCAATGTTCAACCCAAAAGTTCGAAAATACAATACAAACTTAGTCGAGGCCTCAAACCAAGTCAAACAACATCGAAATTACTAATCGCGCATCGAATCGAATTATGAGTTTTTAAATCTTTCAACTTCTATATTTTGGGCCGAAACATATCAAATCAAGTCCGGTTGACTTCAAATTTTGCATACAAGTCATAAACGACATTACGGGCCTATAAATATTTTTAGAACTGGATTCCGACCCTGGTATCAAAAAGTCAACTCCCTTGTCAAACTTCCAAACTTAAATTTCCTACTTTTGCCATTTCGAGCCTAATTTAACTACGAACTTTCAAATAATTTTTCGGACACACTCCTATGTCCAAAATCACCATACGGAGCTATTGGAATCATCAAAATTCTATTTTGGAGTCGTTTACACTTAAGTAAACATCCAGTCAACCTTTTCATCTTAAGTTTCATCTTGGAGACTAAGTGTCTCAATTCATTTCAAAACCTCACCGGACCCGAACCAATTACCCCGACAAGTTATATAACAATTTTAAAGCAGAAACTAAGCAGTAAATGGGGGAACGGGATTGTAATACTCAAAATGACCGGCCGGGTCGTTACATTCTCCCCCACTTAAACATATGTTCGTCCTCGAACGTGCCAAGAGTTATTCCTAAGCCTTTAAATCACTGTTCCACCTTATCATGCACATACCCGGGGGTGATCCCACATCACTCTATTTTATGTAAGCCTGACAACACAACATAACTGAAAGTCATTAATTCAACCTCAGCCCATAAACCTTGGAATTAAATTTCCAGCATTCAGAATTTCTTTTCAAGACCTGAATCTCACATCTACTGAACAAACTGTATCAAGCCATAACCATAACCCCAGATATAATCACATAACATACTACACAACTCGTATGCTCGCAGCACCATTCCCGATCATAGTAACTACTCCAAACCAACCAAATACTAGTAATAAACCCCACATTCCACATAACCTCGTTCCAAAACCTTTAAACACTTCCGATAATGAAAGAAACATACAGGAACTCACAACCACTCACCAGATCAGCAGGTCACGGAGTTTTCCTTCATTCAACAAGTACCATAGCTAATTGTTTAAGTCGAATTCTAAATTATTCTTCCAACACGTTGTAATCAAACCTGATAGTACCCATTCTAGGTCCAATGACCTTATATTATCAAACACAATTATTCCACAGACATGCCATACCAATATAACTCCAGCCATAACTGCACAATCTGTGTACCAAAAATGGAAAATATCTCAAACAAGAGAACCAGTTTGCAAGTTCAACAAGCACCACCACAACCGCAATGGTATGAGCTCATAATATATAGTAGAACCAAGTCACACGAATATAATAACGGTAACCTGCTCTCCTATAGCTCATATTAACATCACTCGCACATGGGCTCAAACCTCACATATATGCGCACTCCTAGCACGTAGCTATCACAAATAATTAACGCAACTAGTGCCCCCACTAAGTTTAAATAAAACACTCACCTCAAACAGGCCGCAACCCTGAAACAATATATTTCTGAGAACTCTCAGTCTCCAAATTCATAAAGCACATGAATCACCGTAAATGATCCCAACTCCAGCACTCGAATGACTAACATACGTTTCATGCACGATCATCCCACGAGGAATACTTTCATAATTCTTCCGTGCCACATAACAATAGTTTGAATATCAGCAGTCTATCAACCAGGTGAGTACCGCAATACCGAAGAAAATTCGTAAGTCAAAACGCAATGCGCCTTCTGAAATGCGCGCCCTTCTCAAGGATTACCGAGCAGTTAGAACATTTATCTAAATATCTGGAACTAACCATTCTGCCCAGAATTCGTGACCTTCTCTTCAGGAATAAACTGCCACCTTGTACATGAAAATCTTAATCTCGCGCCACATACCACATCTATCATGCCATCATGTGACAAGCACGAGAATCTCATTATCAACTTTGGGTAACCATCAAATTACATACCTGGTCATTTAGTAACCTTCATCTTGCTTCCTTTCAGGAGGAATTCATAATACACAACACGTTCCCTACACCGGTAGAAAATATCTGGTTCAACCCATGGTAAAAACCATTAAGAACACTTTGAAATCCATTTGCACATAACCAAGCTATTATAACTTAATCCCTCTAACTCAACCAAGCCACACAGGTCATCAAACCCAAGAATATTGCCACCAAAATTTCTGTAAAGTCTCACCTCATTATAATTACCCCATAAATACCACAATCGTAACACTCACTCTGAAAATACCTTATGTGAATTTAAAATTATTCCTCTTTCCTTTCTTATACTGAAATGTAGAATCCATAATCATCAAAAATTACTCCAAGTCCCGACACATTCAAATGCAAATCTCAGATTGTATCCATACACAAGTCCGAAAATATTCTCAATTGCTATATATAATTCTCGAACCCATTAGAACTTTCTCTGGAGTCACCCACTTTGCTCAAATCTAAATTGCACCACCCAAACAGGCCAAAAGGCACAAGCCCCATTAGCACAACAACCCCCAAAGAAGTAACCCTTCCTTAACATTACCAATCAAATTCATACTTTGTGCGCACTACGTTCTTCAAAATAACAATTTAATCATTCCATGATTTTCATATTTTTATAAAGTGTCATATAACCCGTATTCAGGAATTTCCTTACTCGAGTCATCCTCAACCTCCATCTCTACAAGTCATAACTGATCCACAAGTATGTCTCAGACCAAAACTAAAATTTAACACATAACCATGAAATTGTCAATAGCTGGCTCCCCCACTTAACTTTAAGCTACAATTATCTAAACTTAGAACCTGCAAGGATTTCTCCTTCTCAATTACCATGATCTTGCACTGTTAACCCGCCAGACTTCTCAAAGTCTTTTGTTAAGCTTTTCATGAACATTTCGAATCACCAGCCACAGTTACACACTTGACCTCTTACCGGATAGCAAGTAATATTCCTCGCAGAAGCTTCATCAACATCACGCCACCGCTAACTGCTCACGGGAGATAACCCACCTGTGGAATTCCTTACCAACATTTTCCAACGACACTGCACTGGGTGCAACGACTATGTAATCGGTAAATTCTCCTGAGCTCATTCCCACCCACCATCTGTATAAGTCTGCACTTTCCCTATTGACATCAATTGAAAGTTCAGCAATACCTTCCGAACAAAGTCATATTGCATCTGAAACGATAATCAGATCTCCACATTGATCTCGTTCAATTTCACTCCTCTATTTGAGGATATGAAAACGGTCGATGCAATAATAATACCCAACAGAATCGGGGTCGAATTCCACTGGGAGTTATGAAAATGAGTGTTAGTAGTATATATCTTAGTGCGTGAAATTGTATATCTTGATTTGCACTTCCGGAATATTGGGTTTTGTTTGCAAATCTAACTTAAACTACTATTGCGATTTTAAGAACGAAATTAGGAAATTATTTTTTGGTTGTTTTTCAAAAGCTAAAAAGGCCTAGGGCTATGACCTTCACCTAGGTGTTCGCTTAATGGGTTGTAAGCCTTAAAGCTTATTTTATTGGTCGGGGTGTATTATAGCTATCAACACTCAAGTACTCATTCAGTACCTCTCGGTCAGAGAGTGATTTTGCCCAATTTGGCTTTCTCAAGTCCAAATGGGTATTGAACAAAGCAGTTGATAATAAGCTCAAGTCGGATTTTACTATCTCTAGGTTCAACCCTTTAATCGGGCTTATCAATCTCTTGATTTACCTAATTTCTTGCTAGCTAAGTTTTCCTAGACTAAGTCTCTCTTTTTCAAGTAGAGACCAAGTCAAATAGGCATGAAATAATGTTTGCAACCATTAATTCTTCAAATAAAAGCAAGAACAAGGCTATATAATCAACACTCAACCATAAACAAGCAATAAATCAAACACCCATTAAGTTTACACACTAGGGTTGGGTGACAACCCTAGTAAAAATCTAGCTACTCATGCTTAAATTAGAAGAAAAAAGTAGAAGAAGTGATAATTAAACCCATAATAATAATTAAGATGATAAATGTAATATTCAAAAAGCTCAAAATAACAAAAACTACTAAAAGGAGCAAAGTAAAACGTCTAGAGTGGCTGTTGATGTCAAAAGTTGACCTAAAAAGGTGAATCTCTTCTATTTATATAGTGCTGGAATTTTCGGACAAAATGCCCTTTTGGAGGTTCTACGGCCGCACAATTCCATGTGCGGTTCGCACTTTGCTTCATCCTGGCAGGAATGAAAACCTGCGGCCGCATAATTCTGAACTGCAGCTGCACTTCACTCTTTTTGCGATCTGCATATTTCATAGTGCGGCCGCACATTGCTCTTCTGCGGACCGCACAAATATGACTGCGGCCGCACTTCACTCTTTCTGTGGTCCGCATATTTCATAGTGCGGCCGCACATTACTCTTCTGCAGACCGCACAAATATGACTGCGACCGCGTAGCTGATCTTCTACGGCCGCACAATAATTATGCGGTCCGCACTTCTGTGAACTTGAATGCATGTTCTCAAAACTTTTGCTCTTGCCCAGGTTCTGCGACCACACATTTCATGTACGGACCGCACTTTGCACTTGTCTCTGATGGGATTTGCTTCACAATCTGCGGCCGCAGATGATAATCTGCGGTCTGTACTTTTGAGCTTCTGTGCCTGTTTTCTTCCTTAAGTTCAGATCACTCCTTCTTGAGTTGGATTTCATCTTTGGGGCTAATTTTCCATTATTCCTGCAATTAAGCATATTTCATCAGTTTTTGGGAACACAATTAAACACTTTTTGGACTAAAACAAAAGCAAAAATATGCTAATAAGTAGTCAAAATCCCCACTTATCACACATCCCTCTTCATTTCAAACAAACTCCTTTTTGCCATATTCAATCTTTCTTCGTACAGTAACCGTCACTCCAAATAAAGTCCGTAGGCCAAACCACATTCCATCATGATTCCCAAACCATTCTACACTTTCTCAAGGCGCACGACTACCCGACCACATAATACATATGCTAATCTACCACTCTTACTTCAGTTAAACCATCTCCTTTAAGCAGCTTCTCAACCTCTACTTCTCCTACTTGACCTGCTAGTACTTCAACCACCGCGAAACACTTCCCATCATGTCTTCCCTTATACTTTGCTGCCCAACTGTTGCATCAAATCAAAATGCATCTCTGTAGCACCTGAACCAATAAAATATTACCAACTCTAAGCCTCTTTGAAGATCATCTTTCTCTAGCCATTAATATTAGAAATACCAATTTGATTCTGAACCACTGCACACAGCTATCTCTGGCAACCACCCCTCAGGCACCATATCACAACACCATTCCCCGAAGGCGAAATCCAAGAAGATCGTAACACCAGCGGACCATAATGCGTTCAAACAAGGATGGCGACACCGCATCACAATAAAAATTCCACCATGCTCGCAAATATCAAGTCCTGTTACTTTAACAACCAAACTTGGACACCTATAGTCTGATTGCCTTTCCTCCGCTGGAATTAATTGTTGAATCCATTAATCATGCACAGATAAATCCTCTCCCCGAGCCATTCACCGCCTCAACACATAACGAGCACCTTACCATTACTTCAACATTGTGCGATAACAACGCATAGCCATCGTAGCAACCCGTGCACAGTCTCAAAATTATAGAAAATACAGATACTGAGCTGGAATAAAAAAACATCCTTCTGCAAGGCGCCGATAATAGCCTGCCTGAACACACAGGAAAAATATCATGCACCGCGTTTGCAATACCACTACAACTCATCGACGCCCAATTGATAACAAGCGCTTCGCGTCGCATAAGATTGAGTAGGAAGGAAATAAAGGCACAAGCCTCAATAGAATCAAACCTCATGATGAGGAAATCAAGAAGGGAAGTGCCCCTAGCATCCATGTAGCCTCTCAAAGATAAGTACAGACGTCTACGTACCGATCCGCAAGACTCTACTAGACTTACTCATAACTCGTGAGCCCTATGTAACCTAGGCTCTGATACCAACTTGTCACGACCTAAAATCTCACCTGTCGTGATGGCGCCTATCTCGATACTAGGCAAGCCGACAACCTTAATAAACCACAATTTCTTTTAAGTTTAAAAAATATAATATTTAAGGTCAATACAAAATCTCATTAATACTGACATAAAACACTCCAAAAATCTGGTGTCACTGAGTACATGATTCTTTAATATGAGTCTCAGCTCAATTTCTCTAACACGTGGAGGATACGCGGATAATAATATGATTCTTTAATTTTACAACTCCACAGAATTTATTTAAGTCACAGTTTCTATGGTGCACGCCCACACGCTCGTCACCTAGCATGTGCGTCACCTCCAATAATTGATATAACACAGAATTCAGGGATTCATACACTCAGGACCAAATTTAGAACAGTTACTTACCTCAAACCGTGTAATTCATTACTTCGCTATGACTTTGCCTCGTGAATCGGCCTCCGAACGCCTCGAATCTATTCACAATTAATTTGATTCATTCAATACATATTGTAAGAAATAATTCCATATGAAAATATAAATTTTCCAACAAAATCCGAAATTAACTCAAAAATTGCCAGTGGGGCCCATGTCTCGGAACCCTACAAAAGTTTAAAAAAATATGAATGCCCCTTCAACCACGAGTCCAACCATACAAAGTTTACCAAATTCTGACATAAACTTGACCTCCAAATCCTCAAATCAAAATTTTAAATCCCTAGGCCCAAACCTTCGAATTTCACCCCAAAAACAAGTAATCTAGTCGGAATATTCGATGATAATTCCATATTATTGACAAACAGTGACCACAAGTGACTAACCTCAAGTTTTTTCGTGAATTCTCGCTCAAAAATCGCCCAAAAACGAAATTGAAAACTAGGGTATGGAACCTTACCTCTTAGATGAAGAACTTGAGGGATTTCTTGTTGGATTTCAAGGCTTGGACAAGATTTTGATGAACAAAGCACTTGAACTTCTTCCTCTCTCTAGAACACTCTTACTTCTCTCTAAAATATCAGATATTCTCTTCAAAAATGGCCCCTTACGTCTATTTAACGAGATAGGGTCGGGTTGTAAAGATAGAAGAATGGACCCTCCAAATTACGGACCGGGCTACCGACCAGGCTAGGCACGCTCTGTAGCAAGCTACAGACCAGGCTTCGCGAGCTCTGTAGCGAACTACAGTCCAGGCTTCGCAAGGGATATAGCATGGTCTAGCGTGCTTCAAACCTGGCCTCGTGAGGTATTTAGCACGGTCTAGCATGCTACAGACCTGGCTTCGCGAGGTATATAGCACGGTCTAGGGCACTACAGACCTGGCTTCACGAGGTCGAAATGATTCAACTCCCCAATGCACTGTTCAATCCAAAAGTCCGAAAATGCAATACAAACTTAGTCGAGGCCTCAAACCATGTCAAACAATATCGAAATTAAGAATCGCGCATCGAATCGAATTATGAGTTTTCAAATCTTCCAACTTCTATATTTTGGTCCGAAACGTATCAAATCAAGTCCTATTGACCTCAAATTTTGCACACAAGTCATAAATAATATTACGGACCTATATATATTTATTGAACTGGATTCCGACCCTGATATCAAAAAAGTCAACTCCCCGATCAAACTTCGAAACTTAAATTTCCTACTTTCGCCATTTCAAGACTAGTTTAACTACGGACTTCCAAATAATTTTTCGGACAAGCTCCTAAGTCCAAAATCACCATATGGAGCTATTGTAATCATCAAAATTCTATTCGGGTTTCATTTTCACCTAAGTAAATATCCGGTCAACCTTTTCAATTTAAGTTTCATCTTGAAGACTAAGTATCTCAATCATTTTAAAACCTCACCGGACCCGAACCAATTACCCGGGCAAGTCATATAACAATTTTAAAGCATAAATTGATCAGTAAATTGGGGAACAGGGCTATCATACTCAAAACGATCGGTCGGATCGTTACACGCGGCCAGGTCTGCTCGATCGTCAGCCCCATCTATTGCTGCCTTAGCATTGGTTTCTTCTCCGCCTGTGGATATTTCGACAGCGGAGCTTTCGGCTTCCCCCTAGCTCTGTCTTGTGGACAAGGAGGAGGAGGAGTCGCCGAGCGATGGGAATTTGGTTCCCCATAAGAGAATATCGATGGACGTTTGTGATGGGGTCGCCCGGGTTGCAGGTTCAGTAATGGATAATTTTGTCATCTGTGAGACGATGACCATAATTCTTGAGGACGACGTCGAGCTGGCGTCTGATGTTCCGATATCAGCGGAGGTCGTTGAAGGCGTACCTCTTCCTTTTGCAACGGTAGGAGTCGAAGGGTCGGCTGCTGTGGCTTCTGATACTTTGCGGTAGGAGGGGCCGTCGACTTTGCGGCAGGCTAACGATGCTCTTCTGCCGGCCAATGGGAGAGGAAAAGGTGTTGCCGAGGATGGCTACGAGACGGGTTCTGATGAGATGAGGATGATTGATGAGGGATTTACCCATCTGGAGGTGAGACTAGAGGGGTCCATGCGGACTATTGTGATCCTCATGGATTGGGATTTATTAAAAGATACAGAGAACGTGGTTCTTTTTCTCGGTCCCCTTTGCTCCGGCATGGAGAGTCGAACTCTCCAAGGCTGAATGATGCTACCTTATTGAGGAGCATAGTCGGCCTCACTCTCAGGGTAAGTGTTTTTACGCTTCACATTTTTGTTTGTTATGTTCAACGTTTAGGCCTCGTTCTTATTGTCTGTTTTATTTTTCTTTATTTTTTAGACCGTGATCTTGGAAATTGAAAGCGGTCGAAAAGAGGCGAGGCATAAGGCTATTTTTATGAAGTTGCAGTGAAAATACCACAAGTACCGTGGTAAGCACTGGGAAATTTGTAGGCGGTTTGGTGAGAGCGGCAATTTGTAGGCCCTTCTAGATGAATTGAAGGAGAAGGATGACGAGCTGGTGAGGGTCATTGAAAAGTGTGACGTCCTTGAGGGGACGCTACAAAATGAAGAGGAAGAGCTCGAGGTTAGCAGGGCTGTAGAGGCTCAATGTGGCAATTTCCTGGCGCATGTGATAGAGTTACGCAGGCAATTGGAAGAGTGTCGCCTGCAGATGGAGGTTCTTCACGGCGAGATTACTGGGAAGCAAAACGAGTTAGAGAGGGCGGATTCTGCTCGTTCGATGACTTTGAGGAAAGCAGAGGCCCTCGAGGTGGTGATCCAGACTCTCCATTCTGAGCGAGAGATTAATTTGGAGACGACGAGACTTAAAGAGAAGTGGCTCGATAAGAGGATTGGTGAGTTGGAGAAAGACAACTCCCTCTTTCAGGACCAGGTGACCACCTTAGAAGGTGAGAAAGCTCAAATGCTCGCACAGCCATCATCTTCTCATACTTCAGATTTCCCAAACGTTCCCCGGGGCCTGTACAAGGAATGGATTCACGCAGAGGCTCAGTTGGATGTGTTCCGAGATTTGCATACGGCGGGATCTATTCCTGGGGTCGCCCTTGAAGATGCTCATGTTAAGGCCTGTGAAGCTCGAATCGCCTGCGGGTATGATCTTGCTACGCCGGAGACCAATGACGATGGGAGGGGAGTGGGTGTGTACCAAATTGAAGAGGACACCTGGTATGAGGATGCGTACCCTGAGGGCGGTGGTAATGGCGAGGGTGCAGATGGAGATGGCCCAGATGGTCAAGCCGATGGCACTGATGGGCCTGACAGCGACCAGTAGTTTGTCTTCTTACTTCTTATTTTTGCTGTGAACTTGTGCGTATTTTGTAAGCGTCTTTGCGAGCCTTTGTAAAACTATTCTAAGTATGGAATGTCAACTTTTTTATTTATACCTTATTCTCTTCCTACCGTTCGTACTTGTATGTTTTTTGACTTTGTCGCTTGGTTGCCTTGATTTTCTTAGCCGTAATCACTTAGTTCGAATATGGTTAAACATATCCTAAGTTTAATTATGGCCAAGGGCTAGTTGATGTTGGTTCGAACGAGATCGAACATATCATATGTTTTATTATGGTCGAGGGCCAGTAGGTGTTAGTTCGGACGAGGTCGAACATAACATATGTTTGACTATGGCCGAGGGCCAGTAGGTGTTAGTTTGAATGAGGTCAAACATAACCTATGTTTGACTATGGCCGAGGTCCATTAGGTGTTAGTTCGAACGAGGTCGAACATAACCTATGTTTGACTATGGCTGAGGTCCATTATGTGTTAGTTCGAACGAGGTCGAACATGACCTATATTTGACTATTGCCGAGGGCCATTAGGTGTTTGTTCGAATGAGGTCGAACATAACCTATGTTTGACTATGGTCGAGGGTCATTAGGTGTTAGTTCGAACAAGGTCGAACATAACCTATGTTTGATTATGGCCTAGGAACATTAGGTGTTAGTTCTAACAAGGTCGAACATAACCTATGTTTGACTATGGTCGAGGTCCATTAGGCATTAGTTCGAACAAGGTCGAACATGACCTATATTTGACTATGGTCGAGGGCCATTAGGTGTTAGTTTGAACGAGGTCGAACATAACATATGTTTGACTATGGCCGAGGGCCATTAAGTGTTAGTTCGAACAAGGTCGAACACAACCTATGTTTGACTATGGTCGGGGGCCATTAGGTGTTAGTTCGAACGAGGTCGAACATAAATTATGTTTGACTATGGCCGATGGCCATTAGGTGTTATTTCGAACGAGGTCGAACAGGACCTATGTTTGACTATGGCCGGTGGGCCATTAGGTGTTAGTTCGAACAAGGTCGAACATAACCTATATTTGACTATGGCCGAGAGCCATTAGGTGTTAGATCGAACAAGGTCAAACATAACCTATGTTTGACTATGGCCGAGGGCCATTAGGTGTTAGTTCGAACAAGGTCGAACATAACCTATGTTTGGAAAGATATGCTTCTAGGTGCGTAGTTTGTCGACATCGTAAACTTTAAGCATTGTTGCCTTGGTTGTACATTTGGAAAAAATAGAAATAAAGTTCATGCATTGTTGTTTTGTTCATACACTTGGAGAATTTTACAAATTTTCGGGTGTTGGTTGGCGTTTCAGTCCCAGTATATCTAGTCCCTTCATTGGTCATCCTGCAGAAGGCTTGAGAGGTCGAGCAATGAACTAGCCGTCCTGGGCCACCATTTTTGCATACTTCGACTTGAAGTTTCCCCTTCGTCACCTCGTTAAAACCCTCCTTGAGAAAATCCAATTGGGATAAAACTCAAGTGAGGGGGGAAAAAGTACGATGTGGGGGACGCTTTACCTCCTAAAAGGTGAAATACTTGAGGTGGGTAATATTTCAGTTGTTTGGTAGTAGCTTTCCTTCCATTGTTTTTAGTTGGAATGATCCTTTGTTCGTTGTTGCCGTGATTTTGTACGGAGTGTCCCAATTTGTTCCTAGTTTGCCTTCCTGTGGGTCTTTGCTTTCTTGTGTTTTGGCTTTAAGTACGTAGTCCCCGACTTTGAGCGGCCTGACCTTTGCCTTCTTATTATAATAGCGTTCTGCTTGTTGTTTCTGGGCGATCATCCTTATGTAGGCCATGTGTCGTTGTTCTTCGACTTCGTCGAGCTCCTGCCTTCTGCTTTCATTGTTCCTTGGTCCGCTCTCGTGGGAGTATCTTAGGCTAGGCTCCACGACTTTGACCGGTATTTCTGTATCAGTCCCATAGATTAAAGAGTAAGGTGTCTCTCATGTGCTTGTCCTCGACATTGCTCGGTAGGTCCAAAGTACTTCTGATAACATTTCTGGACATAGCCCTTTGGCGTCTTCAAGTTTTTTCTTCATGATGTTTAGTATCAACTTGTTGGAGGACTCTACTTATCTGTTGCCCGCAGGGTGGTATGGCATCAAGAATATTCTTTTGATACGCCACTTCTTAAAAAATTCAGCGACCTTCTTTCCTGTAAATTAGGGTCCGTTGTCGCAGCTGATCTCTTTGGAGAGGCCGAACCGGCATATGATGTTGTTCCATATGAAGGAGATCACTTCCTGTTCACGTATTTGGGCGAATGCTCCTGCTTCTACCCATTTAGAGAAATAGTAAGTTAAAACTAAAAGAAAGTGTATGTTGCCTCGCCCTGCCGGGAGGGGGCCTACGATGTCGATTCCCCATTTTATGAATGGCCAAGGGGAAGTGACTGAGTGGAGGTGTTCGCCTTCTTAGTGAATCATTGGGGCATACTTTTGGCATTGTTCGCATTTTTTCACAAAGTCAGCGGCCTCTTTTTTCATGTTGGGCCTGTAATACCCTGCCCGTATAAGGCATCTAACCAAATCCCGATTGCCAGAATGAGCTCCACAAAGACCTCTTCGAGGACGTGCCGCGTCTGATTTGGGCCTAAGCATTTTTCCAAAGAACCGTCGAACGTTCTCTTGTACAAGTCGTTATGAATGATGATGTACCTCGCTACTTGCATTCATAATTGTTTTTGCCTCTTTTTTATCACCTGGGAGTACGTCATCCTGCAAGTATATAACAATACGGTTGCACAAGTCCCAAGTCAGGTTTATGGTTCTTACCTCGATTTGGTCTATCGATGAATTGAGAAGGTAGACTACACTTATGTCTCCGGTTGTAATGTTTTTGGTAGCTGTGAATAATTTGGCGAGGCCGTTTGCCTCGGTGTTCTATGCTCGAGGGATCTGGTCGAGTTGACATTCATCAAACTCGGGCAACAGCTTGCAGATTCGGTCTAGTATTTTTGTAACCTTTGTTCCTTGATTTGGAAAGTACCTGTGGCTTGGTTGACAACGAGTTGAGAATTGCAATGTAATCTTAACCGTTTCACCCCATATTTGAGTGCTAGCCTTAACCCTACAATTACGACCTCATACTCGGCCTCGTTATTAGTCATGTTCGGGCACATTATGGACTAGCGAATCACTTCGTTGGTCAGAATTTTGAGTACGAGTCCCAGCCCAGACCCTGACGCGTTGGACGCGCCGTTAGTGTACAGGACCCAGAGGTCCTGTATTTGGGGAGAAGCGTAGGCGACCTCTCTTTCAACTTCAGGCATTATTTTTGCGCTGAAGTCGGCGACGAAGTCAGCAAGAACTTGTGACTTTATCGTTGTTCGCGGTTGATATGTGATATCGTGCTCGCTTAGTTCGATGGCCCATTTGGCCAACCTTCCCGATAGCTCGGGTTTATGTAAAATACTTCTTACGGAAAAAGTCATGATGACTGAGACGGGATGGCACTGGAAATATGGTCTAAGCTTTTGCGAAGCTACGATTAAGGCGAGGGCTAGTTTTTCAAGGAGAGGGTATCTCGTCTCGGCGTCGATTAATATTTTGCTAATGTAATAGATAGGAGACTGTGTACCTTTATTTTCTTGGATCAGGACGGCGCTCACAGCCACTTCGGATACAGCGAAGTAGACGAAGAGGCATTCCCCTGATTCTAGTTTGGAGAGCAATGGTGGAGATGACAAATACGCTTTCAACTCCCTCAAGGCTTGGACGCACTCGGAAGTCCATTGGAGGCCGTTATCCTTCTTGAGTATGCCGAAGAATCTGTGGCACCTATCTGACGATTGCAAAATGAACCTTGAAAGAACGACAATACGGTCGGTCAACCTCTGAACCTATTTTTTGGTGGTCAAGTGCTCTGGTATCCCTTCAATGGCTTTGATTTGATCAGGGTTGACCTCAATGCTTCGTTGTGATACCAGGAAACCTAAAACGTTTCCTAAGGCCACGCCGAACACACACTTTTCGGGGTTCAGTTTCATTCTGTATCGCCTGAGTATGTCGAAGGTTTCTATCAAGTGATCAATGTGATATTCTTTCCTTTCGGACTTGACCAGCATGTCGTCTATGTAGACTTCCATCGTTTTGCCGAGTAAATCTTTGAACATCCTCGTCACTAACCTTTGGTAAGTCGCCTCTACGTTTTTCAGCCCGAAGGGCATGACCCTCTAGAAATACGTCCCCTGATGGGTGATGAAAGTGGTTTTCTCCTAATCCTCTTCTTCCATAAGGATTTGGTTATAGCCCAAGTAGGCGTCCAAGAAGCTCACTAGTTCATGTCTGGCCGTTGCGTCTATAAGTTGGTCAATATGGGGTAACGTAAATGAATCCTTGGGGCATCCCTTATTCAAATCTGTGAGATCTACGCACATCCGCCATTTCCCATTCTTTTTTTTCACCATGACCACGTTGACGACCCATTGGGGGTATTTCGACACCCTGATGGAGACATTTTCCAATAGTTTTTCCACCTCTTCGCGTACCGCATCATTAATTGCAGAGTTGAACTTATGCCTAACCTGCCTCTCCGGGGGTGGAATGGATCGATGTTCTGCTTGTGCGTGGCGATTTCCTATGGGATTCCTGGCATATCTGCATGGCTAAAAGAAAACAGGTCCCCGTTAGCAGTTAAGAATTGACGAAATTTACCTATTTCCTGAAGTTTACAGCCGATGTAAGCTTTCTTGTTGTGGTCGTTGTTGTATAATTAGACGAGGTCGAGGTCTTCTATTGTCGATCCCGCAGCTTCGACCTTATTAGGATCTCTGATGATGTCCTCGCTATCATCACATATCAACCTCAATCCTGTTGACTGCTATGCCTTTTTTTCTTTGTCCTTTATTTGTTGAGTGGCCGTACAGTCTAGGGTGATGCGGTAGCATTCCCGTGATGTGGTAGCATTCCCAGGATGTGCGTTGTTCCCCTCATATATTGAATATTCCCCATGGAGTTGGGAATTTGATGACTCGGTACAAGCTGGAAGGGATGGCTCTCATGGTGTGTATCCATGGTCGCCCTATTATGGCATTGTACGTTATGTCTTAGTCCATGATATGGAACGTGGTTTTCAGAGTGACGCCACCGGCCAGGACAGGGATTGTGATTTCGCTGGATGTTCGTTCAACTGCATTGTTAAAACCCGTTAGTGTGATGCAACGTGACACTATCCTATCTTCGAGTTTCATTTGTGCAAGCACTCAAGGGTGGATAATGCACGTGCCGCTTCCATCGTCTACCTATAATGCGTCCCACATCGGTATCTAAAATTCGTAAAGTGATAACAAGGGCATCATAGTGCGGGAAAACCAAACCTTCGGTATCTGACTTATCGAAGATGATACTTTTTCCGAGTTCATCATACCATTCGTGGGTGATTGGCCGTTTAAGCTTGTGGGTTGTGGTGAACTTCACACTATTGATGGAAGCATCGTTGCCACCGCTGATGATCATGTGGACTGTGCGGGTCAGTGAGGACGGTTTTGGCGGTCCTTGATGTTGTTCATGACCTCTAGAAAAGTTGGTCCTTCCCCGGTTGCTCAGCAACTCTTTAAGGTGTCCCTGACGTAGCATGTTTACGACCTCTTGTCTTAGGGCGATACAATCCTCGGTTTTTTGCCCTCACTCTTGGTGGAACTTGCAAAAGGCATCCGATTTTCTGGTACTCGTGTTCGACCTCATCTTTTGCGGCTACTTCACCTTTGGTCCGAGCTTCTTCAGGGCGTAGACTATTTCTGTAGGTAACACACAAAAATTATGAGCGGATAATAAAGGGGGCATACCTCTTTCGTTCCGTGAGTCCCTGTCCTTGATCTGGGTGGGCCCTCTTCGTGGCGGGATGAGGATGCAGAGGTAGCTCTGACATATGGTAGATGTCGTTCCCTGTTGGATCGCAGAGTTGCGAAGTTCCTTCTGATATCATCCCTTCGATCTTTTCTGGATTTGGCCTGTACCGAGGTTAATCAATGAGTCGGTCCATTGAGGTCGTCCTCGTCTGCTCGGACCTCGGCACAATACGCATTATATATTTCATCCCAAGTAGTTGGAGGGTACTTCATGAGCCAACTTAATAGCTTTCTTGTTGCCCTTGAACCATTTATGCTCAGCTCATTTTGAAAGGCTGCGACCGTAATCCTTTTCGATACGTTTGGCAAGGTCATTCTTAATCGGTTGAATCGGGTGAGGAAGTCCCTCAATCCCTATCTCGGGGATTGTTTAATAGAAAATATATCGTTTACTCTTGCCTCGGCTTTCTTGGTCCCAGCATGGGACGTTACAAACTTGTCGGCCATTTCTTCAAAAGTTTCGATGGAACGTGCAGGCAGTTGTGAATACCATGTCAATGCTCCTCCCGTGAGGGTCTCACCGAATTTTTTCAACAAAATGGAGGATACGTGTTCCTTGGCGAGATCATTGCCTTTCATGGCGGTGACGTAGTGGGTCAAATGGTCTTTGCGGTCATGCCATCATATTTTTTCAGATAGGGTGGCATTTTAAAGGCTTTTGGTATGGCATGTGGGGTGGCGTCATCACTCTATGGCTGCTCGATGAACCGGTCGGCATCCCTCTTCGGCAAGAGCTTAGGGGCACCCGATATCTTATCGACCATTTCTTGGTGTTCTCTCATTTGGTCCCGAAGCGTTTTGTTCTCATTCTGCATTTCCTCCATCCTTTTCAGAACGGTTGCGAGAGTGTTGTCACATTCACTATTAATGACATTGTGAGTAATACCTGTCGTTGGAGGAAGAGGTTGGTCATGTTATTCGTCCGTTGGTAATACAATTCAAGTCCTTGTGTTTTCTGTAACCAGGTCCCGAGCGGGCTTACGGAGTACATTGGTTAGCGTGTCAGTTAGCCAAGCCTGGAGCTTTTTTATAGATGGGGGTGTCTCCTCCACCACAGATGTAGAGGCTCCCTTACCAAGAGATTTTGTGATACTGCAGTGAGGAGGAGGTGATCCATCTCATCCATGGTAGGCGTTGGGCGTTGTGTCTCCGTCTGCTATTTCACAGCTCTCATTGATGATGTTCATGATGTTAGTTGGGAGGTCACTTGTTATCCTCATCGTTTCTTCTCTATTACCTGCCATATTGGATTTGTACATGCAAAGAAAGGAGATCTTGTTCTTGCCTCTCTCTTTTTTACGTTAGTGACCCGTGTTAGTTATAGATCTAGAGGAAACTAAAAATTTAACTAGGAAATCCCCACACACGGTGCCAAATTATTTGACCAAAAAGTATAATTTTTGGTTAAAACTATTATATTTATGTAATGATGGGTTAAACCTAGTTAATGATAATATCTCTAGATACGAATTCTGAACATGTGAATAACGTGGAACAGATCTAGTGGGAGACTAATAATAACATACATTAAATATTCCAAAAGGAATGAGCAATAAAGGAGGAGTATCTAGCAATAAATAACAACAAATGGCATTTAAGTAAATAGGAGAAATGATTCACCCAATAATGAATGAACTAGATAATTGTTCCTCTTGACAATGATAAGTGAAAGATAAATCCTAGAATGTTCGAACTATTCTCGGATCTGATGGAAAAGTGTGGAATAATATGAACAAGAATCTTGATGAAAAGGTAATCTCTGTATCTTTTACAAGAGAGAGAATCTTTTACAGAAGTCTGTTCTTATCCAATGAATATCATATGCCCCTTTTCCCTATCTTTTTTCCTCTTTATATGGGACATATCCCTATATTACTACTAGAAATTCGCTAAAAACCGACCAAAAAACCTGACCAAAGTTGGTCAATTATGGCGAGTTACCGACCAAAACGCGACCATTAGGGTGTGGACGGTGTTTTGATGGTCGTCTTAAGCTACCGACCAAAGTTGGTCGGTAGCTTTAGACGACCATCTAACAAGTTTAAGTACTTACCGACCAACTTTGGTCGGAAACATATTTTATTAATTTAATTTTACCGACCAAAGTTGGTCGGTTTAACTAAATTATTTTTTTTTATTAATTATTAAAATTAAAAAAAATGACAAACTTTAGTCGGTAATTGAATATATATATTTTTTAAAAATAATTAAAATTAAACATTACCGACCAACTATGGTCAGTAATCTCAACAATGCAGGCAAAATACCGACCAAAGTTGGTCGGTAATGTTGAATTCTGGGAATTCAATGTTTATTAACCGACCAACTTTGGTCGGTATTTTGGAATAATTTTTTTTATTTATTAAAAATCGACCAACTTTGGTCGGTTTTTCTGGGTTTAATTTTGGCATAAAATGCCTGTTTTGGCAGCTACACCACCTGCCAGCATACTAATACACCTAATAACAACAACAACAATAACAACAACAACAACAACAACAACAACAACAACAACAACAACAACAACAACAACACAATAACAATCAAAACATTCAATAAATACTTTAAAACTAACAAATTAAAGTTCAATTGAACATAAAAATTCAAAACCAATTTAAAACTAATTACAACTAGTTCAAAACTGGTTCTATTTGTCTAGTTCAAAGTATATAAAAGTCAAGGGGTATTTTATACAACATCATCATCACCGTCTGATGAACTTTCATTTACAAGACGGTATAGAGAACGGTCTTGTGGAGGACGGGAAGAACGATCACGGGGAGGACGGGAAGAACGATCACGAGCAGGACGGGAGGAACGATCACGTGGAGGTCGACCCTCTGGAGATGACTCACGAGATCGGGGCAATGGAAAAGCTCCAGTAGATAGGAGAGTTCTGATCTGAGCTTGCATGCCAAGGAATTGAGCATCTCTAAGCCTTTCTCTTTCCTTGACCGCTTCTAGCTCGGATGTTATCTTTGTCACTGTCTCCCGCATAGCAGAGAGGCTCTCCCTATTAAGTTGCTCACCTTGCGAGGAAGTCCCTATTCCTCGCATTCCACACTTATGGCGATGGAAGTTTTCAGTAGGAAGCCCGTATACCTTCCCCCGTTTTGGACCGCCAACAGACTCCAACCATATTCTTTCAGCATCCTCGTCCGAAGGTTGGGTTGGCTCACCCGATTCACCAGCTGGATGACTACGGATGAATTCCTACACGTTACTTTGGTAGCGACCCTATATTATTTTAAATTAAATAAGTATTTCAAAAATTTTATAAAAGTAAATTATAATACTTAAAGAAAATTGAAAGCTTACATATGTAGTCGAGGCCCGGTCCTCGACCCACCTATCTTGATCCCCCTCTTTCTTCTTCTTCACAATATGCGTCTCCTTGATTAGCTCATCATGACTCATTGGATGCTCATACTTCTTTTCCTGAAAACAAATTAATTTAGTTAATAAACAGAATGGATATACTTAGAAAAGTAAAATAATTTAAGCAATTACGTACCAATCTTCTTTTTATTTTCCCTAGGCTGATCGCACCTCCAGTGTGCAAGGAGCCTCCCTTCTCGGATGTGCGAGCTTTTTTTCCTTTTTTTCTCCTCTCTAAGAACTCTGCAGTAAGCCATTGTCTTTGCAAATCATTCTACAAATTCTCAAGTAACCAGCCAGGCCTCTTGTTCTTCTTTCTAGCATCCGAGAAAGCATCTGTCAATCTCTTGCGAGCTTTATGATGAAAATTTGCAGCCACTTCCGCGCTATAGCGGTCTTTCCATACACGCTTGCTCTGTATTTCAAAAGTTAAATATTAGATGAAAATATCATAAATATAAATTATTAAACTTTTTAAAAGAATATTTATACCTTAAAGTGATTGAAAATTTGCTCATTCAGTGAGGATGGGCAATCAGTCCAAGTCGCATAAGGGCCATCATAAAGCTTTCTGATGGCATTGGTGATTATCTTCGTAGTCTTATTACCCGGCCTGAACCTGCAATTTAATAATAAAAACACATTAATATCTTAGTAAAAATGTTACAAATCAATAGACGCAAAAATAATGAATAACACTTACCCATCACCCTCAGGGACTATGATGATCCTGCCATATCGATCATAATGCACTACCTCGTCATCACCATCCGAAGCATGTGTATCAGAGGCATGTGAAGATGGTGTAGGCGGGTCAGAGCTACTGCCTCGCAGGCGAAGGCCTGCAATAGATGGAGTCGATGATGAAGATGGTTGCAATCCCTGTGACTGCGACATAGCTGGATGCGACCCAAGTGGATGTGATACCGATGGCTATGACCCGAGTGGCTATGACATGGATGGATGCGATCCATGTGGCTGTGATATGTAGGGATGTGATCCATGTGGATGTGATGTAGATGGCTGCGATGCAGATGGTTGTGAGGCAGCTGGACTGTATGTCGGACGTATAGTCCTATGGCCCTGTGATGGAAGACCTGGTGTCTGAATGAAGGTGTACGGCTCGTGATGCTATGGCAGATCAGTATAGCCGTGTGGTGGAGGATAAGACATAGGCATCTTTGAAAAGGGTGGACAAGATGGACTATTATTTTCCACCCTCCTCTTTCCCTTCCTACCCTTTTCTCGACCCCGAGAACTAGTAGGGTCATTGTTACCTTGACCCTTGCCTGCCATCTGCATAATATAATACATATTTAGATTGAAACATATAAGAAACTAGCTATAAAATGAGGGTGCTTTAAAAACCAACTTTTTAATCCTCATCGACGTATTGTTCCTCGTCCGAGAATTCTTCGTCCTCACTTGTTTGAGCTTCATCAGTTGATTCTTCGTCCTCATTTTCTATAATTGTTACTTTATTTATATCAACTTCTTCCAATATGCGTTCAGGATGTTCCAAATCATTTTCTAACTGATCGTCCACTATTTGGTGAACATTGGAGATATCGTTTTGATATGCAACATCTAACACATTCTCGACTTCCACCCTACCTACAGGCTTAGTTTTTATTACAACCCACCAATCGTACTTATTCCGCCGCAATGGATAAGGAGCGTAATACACTTGCCTAACGTTATGTGCAATTATGAAAGGATCATAGCGATCATACTCCCTCGTATGATTAACCTCAATTATGTTGTATTGGTGGTGTACTCTTGTACCTCTTGTTGGATTTGGGTCAAACCACTTGCATCTAAAGAGTATCAATTTCTTATATGGCCAACCTGTATATTCTAGTTGTAATATTTCTTTGACCATACCATAATAATCAATATCTCCAACTTGGTTGCCATCACCACCTTGAACTCACACCCCGCTGTTGTTGCTATTTTTGTTTTAGAGCAATCCTCTACATGAAACTTATAGCCATTCACTACGTACTTAGACATTGTTATGACCTGAAGCCCAGGTCCCCAAGATATATCTTTCAAAAATTGATTTACACCATTATTTGGATTATTTACCTACATAGTGTTAAAAAAAATTCATAAGTTAGCACAACTTATGAATCAATTTTTATACATTCACTACGTACAAACATTATTTATCTACATAGTGTTAGAACATTATCAGGATAAACTTATACATTGTTTGAACCATGTATCAAATCTCGTATATACAACATCATGGCCAAATTGACCCACGAAGTGACTGTGAAACATCAAATATTTTTAGTAGTTGCATCAATATGTAGTCACAATAAATTTTACATTTTGATAACTAATAAATCAATACTTACTTGAGAAATGGTACAACTTCGGGACAATTTAGCAACAGATGAAGTGTAGCTAACTTGTACTCCATATCACTCAAACTTCTCTTTCTAACATCCTTAAAACATCGGCCTGGTTGATTGAATATGGACATTAGTGGATATAATGGATCATTCACACATTCGATCGTGTGCCTATTGGGACTATTCCTAGAACATGGCACGTTACTCTCAAAATAATAAGAACAAAAATGTGCAGTTTCCTTTGCAAGATAGGCTTCGCATATAGATCCTTCAATCTTATTCCTCTGCTTAACAAATTATTTGCATTTGCCAATTGTCCTACATAATGTCATGTTAGCCAAGAACATTCAAATAAAATAGAATATTACATCAAACTTATAATATTACCTCTTAAAGGGATACATCCATCTGCATTGAACAGGCCCTCCAAGTCGTGCCTCATGTACAAGGTGTATTGGAAGGTGTTCCATCACATCAAAAAAATCACATGGGAATATTTTTTCCATCTTACTAGAAATTACACAAATGTTTTGGTCCATCCGAAGTAGGTTTTCTTCCCTTAATGTGGTAGAACACAAGTCTTTGAAAAACAAACTAATCTCTATGATGGGTTTCCAGATTCTTTAAGGCAAACCACAAAATGCAATAGGCACTAAGGTCTCCATGAAAACATGGCAGTCATGACTTTTCAAATGGCTCAACTTCCCTACCTACATATCTACTTTTTTCCAAGATTCGACGCATAACCCTCAGGCATCTTCAATTTCGTAACCCAATCACAAATTTGTCGTCTTTCCTCCAAAATGAATGTGTAACTTGCTTTGGGCTTGAACACCTTACCATTGTTTGCTGTCTGCAAGTATAATTCAGGCCATCTGCAATATCCCTGTAAGTCCATTCTAGCCTTCAGGTTATCTTTTGTCTTACCTTTAACATCCATCACTGTGTTGAAAAAATTATCAAAATATTTTTTCTCAATATGCATGATATCAAGGTTGTGTCGGAGAAGATTATCCTTCCAATAAGATAACTCCCAAAATATACTTTGTTTCGTCCAATTATGATTAACACCATATCCGGGGAATCTATAAGGTGGAGTCTCAGTAACTTTACTGAAGTTCTGGACCATCTCCCAAATTTCCTCACCTGAAAGTATCAGAGGTGGAGAATCATATTCCACTTTATTCTTTTTGAATGCATTTTTCATCCTTCTAAACTCATGATCATCAGGCAAGAATTGACGGTGACAATCAAACCATGATTGCTTTCGGCCATGTTTCAAAGTGAACGCTTTACTATTTTCCATGCAGCAAGGACAAGCTAGCTTCCCAGTAGTCATCCACCCAGACAACATTCCATATGCAGGAAAATCTTTAATAGTCCACATTAAATTAGCACGCAAATTGAAATTCTGCTTGGTTGATATGTCATATGTTTCAACACCATCATACCACAATTGTTTTAGCTCATCAATCAAAGGTTGCAAATATAGATCAATTAAACTTTTCGGATTACATGGACCAGGGATAATACAATTTAAGAATATATATGGAGTAGTCATACACAACTCAGGTGGTAGATTATAAGGTGTAAGAAATACAGGCCAACATGAATATGGTGTCGCAAATATAGAAAAAGGCGTGAAGCCATCCGCACACAGACCTAACCGAATGTTCCTTGGTTCACTAGCAAAATCTGGATATGTCCTATCAAAGTGCTTCCAAGATTCTCCATCTGAAGGATGACACATAACACTAGGTGGTCTTCTATTTTCAAAGTGACATCTCATATGAGGAGCAGAACTCATCGACGCATATAACTTCTTTAACCTAGGTATAAGAGGTAAATAATGTATCGCCTTGACATCAACCATATTCCCGCTGGAAAGCCTCTTGAAACGAGGCTTTTCGCAAAATTTACAACTGTCTAAAGTTGCATCATCTTTATAATATAACATGCAACCATCTTCACAACAATCAATTCCCATTGACGAAAGTCCTAACTTAGAAACCAATCTCTTTGCCTTATAGAAATCACCAGGTAAGTTGATATTAGGGTCAATTAGTTCACTCATAAGGTCAATGAAAGAGTCCATAGCTGCTTGAGAAATATTCCAATCAGATTTGATACTTAGTAATCTAACTGTAACAGACAGCTCAGAGTGCGGACTTCCTTCACGTAGTGGATGACTAGCTTCCTCTAACTGTTCATAAAAACGTTTTGCGTCATCATTAGGAGTTTGTTCAACATTTTCATTGGGCTCACCCCGAAGTGCATCCCAAAAGCATCTGCAACCATATCCTGAATTCTAGAATCAAGATTTGTATTCTCCACTGACCTACTACTTTCACCAACAACCATGTTATGAAATATCCCACGGCTACCATCCATTTCTCCATGATTAGTCCACACAAAGTAATTCTCTATAAACCCCTTCCTATAAAGATAAAGCTTAACTTCCTTCGATTTTTTAAACTTCATACAATCACACCTGACACAGGGGCACCTAATTACTCCTTCACTTTGGTATGGTAGAAGTGACATTGCATGTCTAATAAAGTCATCAACCCCTTCTACAAAATCCTCCCGCAATCCCCGCCGATTAGGATAATTCCTATTGTACATCCAAGTACGATGTTCCATCTATACAAATAAAACAAGAACAAATTAATTTATTCTACAGTTATAAATTAATTATATCTTTTTTAGTTAATTCAAGATAATTATTTTTTCCTAATTACACCAATTTATATCCTAAAAGTTCAATTCATATCCAAAAGGTGCAATTCATATCTTAAAAGTTTAATTCATATCCTTAAAGTTCAATTCACAAGAACAAATCCTAAAAACTAAAATTTCAATTCATATCCTACGAGTTTAAACATAAACTAACTAAACTAAAGAAATTCAACCCATACCCTAAAAGTTCGATTCACAAGAACAAATTAATTTATTCTACAGTTATAAATTAATTATATCTTTTTTAGTTAATTCAAGATAATTATTTTTTTCTAATTACACCAATTTATATCCTAAAGTTCAATTCATATCCAAAAGGTCCAATTCATATCTTAAAAGTTCAATTCATATCCTAAAAGTTCAATTTACAATAATAAATCCTAAAAACTAAAATTTCAATTCATATCCTACGAGTTTAAACATAAACGAACTAAACTAAAGAAATTCAACTCATACCCTAAAAGTTCTATTCACAAAAATAAATTAATTTATTCTACAATTATAAATTAATTATATCTTTTTAGTTAATTCAAGATAATTATTTTTTCTTAATTACACCAATTTATATCCTAAAAGTTCAATTCATATCCAAAAGGTCCAATTCATATCTTAAAAGTTCAATTCATATCCTAAAAGTTCAATTCACAAGAACAAATCCTAAAAACTAAAATTTCAATTCATATCCTACGAGTTTAAACATAAACTAACTAAACTAAAGAAATTCAACCCATACCCTAAAAGTTCGATTCACAAGAACAAATTAATTTATTCTACAATTATAAATTAATTATATCTTTTTTAGTTAATTCAAGATAATTATTTTTTCCTAATTATACCAATTTATATCCTAAAAGTTCAATTCATATCTAAAAGGTCCAATTCATATCTTAAAAGTTCAATTCATATCCTAAAAGTTCAATTCACAATAATAAATCCTAAAAACTAAAATTTCAATTCATATCCTACGAATTTAAACATAAACGGACTAAACTAAAGAAATTCAACTCATACCCTAAAAGTTCTATTCACAAGAATAAATTAATTTATTCTACAATTATAAATTAATTATATCTTTTTAGTTAATTCAAGATAATTATTTTTTTTCTAATTACACCAATTTATATCCTAAAAGTTCAATTCATATCCAAAAGGTCCAATTCATATCTTAAAAGTTCAATTCATATCCTAAAAGTTCAATTCACAAGAACAAATCCTAAAAACTAAAATTTCAATTCATATCCTACGAGTTTAAACATAAACTAACTAAACTAAAGAAATTCAACTCATACCCTAAAAATTCGATTCACAAGAACAAATTAATTTATTCTACAACTATAAATTAGTTATATCTTTTTTAGTTAGTTTAAGATAATTATTTTTTCCTAATTACACCAATTCATATCCTAAAAGTTCAATTCATATCCAAAAGGCCCAATTCATATCTTAAAAGTTCAATTCATATCCTAAAAGTTCAATTCACAAGAACAAATCCTAAAAACTAAAATTTCAATTCATATCCTACGAGTTTAAACATAAACTAACTAAACTAAAGAAATTCAACCCATACCCTAAAAGTTCGATTCACAAGAACAAATCGTAAACCCTAGATTCTAACTAAACTATTCAAAACAATACAAAGTTAATAATTCAATTCAAACTAAACTATTCAAGACAATACAAACTCAAAATTGAAACACTCATCAATTAAAACTAATTCATAACTAATTGACTAATTAACAAAATTAATTAGTTAATAAAACTAATTAACAAAACTAATTAAAACAAGACCTAAACCATAATCCTCAATAAAATATAATGTTCAAATAATTGAAACACTAATCAATTAAAACTAATTCATAACGAATTAACAAAACCTAGAAATAATAAATAAATGGGTTGTAATTCAAACCTAGATTTTTTAGGAGATGGAGAATGAGAGGGGCGGCAGTGGCAGTGGCGGCGGCAACGGCGAGGGCTGGGCGGTGGCAACGCGGAGTGGAGAATGGGATTTATGTGACGAAAATAGAGAAGGAGAGGGGAAGGTTTTGAGTGAGGGAAATAGAGAAGGAGAGTGGAAGATAAGAGAGAAATGGGGGTTCCCCCGTTTTTAATTCTGATTTCAGAATTACCGACCAAAGTTGGTCGGTAATTTTGGTCGGTACATTAAGTGTTGACCGTTTGACCAAAAACCGACCAACTTTGGTCGGTTTTTTTTAAAAAAAATTAAATTCTTTTTTTTTGTGTTTTTTTCTTAAAATATTATAAACTATAAAAAATATATTATAAACTACAAGCATTTATTTTATTTAACTATACAATTATTATAAATAATTATAAACTATAAGCATAATCTTTATAAATAATTATATTAACTATTTAATTTTAATAAATTATAATAGCATCTATCTAAGTAAATTTTCTAAGTTATAATTAAGTATGTGAGTAATTTCTCACACACACATATACACTATATTGTAATTGATGCTAATAACTTTTTTTTTCATTCGTTCATCACTAATAATGCATGACATAGATTAATCGATATATAGGTCGAGACGTTTTGATGAATCATCGATTAATATTCATCGATACATCTAAGTAAGTTATAAGTCGATGAATCAATTTACAAATAGATATATTTGATGATAAAGTATATATACTAATTAGTATCTTCCCAAGTCTGTCCCTAAAAGAACCCGACCCTGTGGTCCTAACGCTTCGTGTTCTTATATATATATATATATATATATATATATATATATATATATATATATATATATATATATATATATATACACACACACACACACACACACACACACACACACACACACACACACACACAAAAACACACTTCATTGTAATACTTTAACTATATATATAGCTTGTTATAGTATATGTTAGTGTGTATATATATAACTTGTTAAAGTTTGACTATGTTTGACCTATTAATTTAACTCGTTTACTTAATACTAATAACTTCTTTCGTTTATTTAATCTGTGATATTAATTCTTCTATATTTCATTCAATTATCACTAATAATGCATGACATAGATTAATCGATATAGGTCGAGACGTTTTATTTTTAATATTCATTCGATATAGGTCAAATATTTTGTTTTTAATATTCATCAATGCATCTAAGTAAGTTATAAGTCGATGAATCAATTTACAAATAGATATATTTGATGATAAATTATATATACTAATTAGGATCTTCACAAGTCTATCCCTAAAAGAACCCGACCCCGTGGTCCTAGCGCTTCGTGTTCTTATATATATACGGCTATCTCTCTATTCACACACACTTCATTGTAATACTTTAACTATATATATATAGCTTGTTATAGTATATGTTTTGTGTGTGTGTGTGTGTATGTGTGTGTATATATATATATATATATAAACGTTTTGTTTTTAATATTCATCGATGCATCTAAGTAAGTTATAAGTCGATAAATCAATTTACAAATAGCATGTTATATATAGTATATGTTAGTGTATTCATTATTTGTATTACAAAAGTGTTAACGAATTACATTTATATTATTTAGATAGTAAATATAAAAGTAATTCGAAAGTTTGACCAATGTTGACGTAATAACCGACCAACTTTGGTCGGTTATTTTGCAGAAAATAACAATTACCGACCAAAGTTGGTCGGTAAATGCTTCCCCTACATTAACCGACCAACGTTAGTCGGTAATTTTAAATATAAATTCTTAAATATTATAAAATATTTTAAATAATAAAATAATTATTAAAATTTTAAAAATTGGGTCCAGATTACCGACCAATGTTGGTCGATAATCCAAACAATTTTTGTCTGACCAACTGGGTTAATTCGTTGACCAATTTACCGACCAACGTTGGTTAGTATTTAGTTTTTAAAAAATGTAAAAAAAAATTCCCAGTTTCCGTCCTAGCTGGACGGTTTTTGGTCGCTTCTTTTGACCGACCAATGTTGGTCGGAAATATTTGGTCAGTTTTTAGTAGATTTTTAGTAGTGCTAAAAAAACCTAATAGTACATGTACCTAGAATATTCTTTAGAATATTCCCTCTATTATACTATTCTAA
Organism: Nicotiana tabacum; assembly: GCF_000715075.1. Taxonomy (NCBI): domain Eukaryota; kingdom Viridiplantae; phylum Streptophyta; class Magnoliopsida; order Solanales; family Solanaceae; genus Nicotiana; species Nicotiana tabacum. The sequence goes on from NC_134083.1 coordinate 51,286,633, forward strand.
AACTAGCCGTTATAGCCTTTTCCACGGTGCTCGACTTCGGTCATTGTTGACATCCCGACCACGAACTTAACCATTTCCTGGTCAATCTCGATTGACTCTTCCCTCGATACTACCTCGCCCTAAATGCTCGGCGGTAGATTTTGACCTATACAACATCTACATTAGATTGATCTTGTAAATTATGGTTTTAACCAAGCAACATCATGTAAAAAAGATTGAGGGTATAGATTCTAAATTTTAAGGAAAGAAAAACTTCAAAAACTGGTCATTTTTCCCCCTCAAGGAAGCATTCACAACATGTTGTCTTGGAACAACAAGGTAAGTAGTAGTTTCTTATTTCTATATCATTTCAGGGGCTGGAAAATATGTTACAGAACCAAAAGGCATAATAAAAAGCAGCCCCATTTTTTTCAATTGACTTTTACTTCCTAGTCTTCGACTATACGACGACCGAAGGGACGAAGTACACAAGTTTTAGTTTAATTTTAACTCTACCTTCAGTCAATTGATTGCTAATCATTTATACATGTTAGTTTGTAGTAACTTTTTATTAATCGTGAAAAGGTAATTGTTTCTGTCTTCTCGTTTAGCGCCAAAAGTTAAGGTGATTTGCCTTCATATAATAATCAATATGTATTATGTGCATTTTAATACACTTTTACGTTGACTTTTAGCTCAATGTAATTCTCAATATTACCATAGCCATAGGTAAACATGATGGTATTTCCAATCTTGGATGTTAAGGGGTTAACTCAATACTCATCTCTATTATTGGCTGATTAAGCTGAAATTTAATAAGTGGAAGAAAAAACAAAAATATTCTCATGCATGTTACTAGGTTGATCATTCATTCTACATGAAAATTTTGCCGCATTGATTTAGGAGCAAAGTTTGCCCCAACAATTTAAAAATTAAGGATCACATCTAATCTTCCAGCTAACTATTTAAATATTATATTACGGACACTCTGCTCTCACTCAAATGTTATACAAGTTAAGTTGATATATTAAGCTCTTTTCTAGTTAATAATCATCACATAAAATAGAATTACGGAGTACTATATTTTTACGTCAAAATGTTTTAACCAACTTCTTCCTTTTATCACTAAAGGTATAATAGAGTGATAAAAATTTCTCGAGTTCTACTAAAAATAAAGTCCTCTTTATGGGGAACGCGTAAAGTGACGGTCCTTTAAACGTAAAAATTTATTTGCACAGAGAGTTTACATCAAATTATATTAATTATTAAGGTTAAGTGGTTTATTGAGGTATATATATATATAATTTTTTCTGATTAAGCAAAAATCTGATTTATTGATTTGATGTAAATATGGATTATAAGCGAATTTTTATCCCGGAAACGGTGTCGTCGAAGGGAGTAGCTCATGCCAAGGAAATAAAATCCCAATATTAGAAGTCAGAACAACTAATTTCCTTGCACCGTACTACTAGTCCACAACACGAGATATATTTTTATTTGTTATAAAATAAAAGCAACTTAGTAAAACATGAACAAGACATGTTGTTATAAAATAAAAATAATTTAGTAAAACATGAACAAGAAATAGAGATAGAGAGAAGAAAGAGATTTTCTTCTTCAATTGTGTGTATTTTCTTATCTATTACAAGGCCTTTATATACGCATGAAAAGTGAAGAAAAATATGTCATTGAGTATGTCATTAAGCAAAAACATATGTCATTGAATATGTCATTAAGCATTTGAGAAGATCATAGAGGAAGAGTAGACATCCACCATAATTTAATTTTTCTTATAACACTCCCCCTTGGATGTCCATAGATAATGTGTCTCGTTAAAACCTTATTAGGAAAAAATCATATGGGAAAAAAATTCTAATTAAGGAAAAAGAGTACGCATATTTAGAAATGCGCCTTTTGGTTGCCTCGTTAAAAACCTTGCAAGGAAAACCCAGTGGGACAAAACCTTGTAAGGGAAAAAGAGTACAACGCATATTAACTCCCCCTGATGAGAGCATCAATTCACATCCTTGAGCCTTCGCATCTCAATCTTGTATACTAGTTTCTTGAAGGTTGACGTCGGTAGAGATTTGGTGAACAAATCAGCCATATTATCACTTGAACGGATCTGTTGCACATTGATATCACCATTTTTTTGAAGATCATGTGTGAAAAATAACTTTGGTGAAATGTGCTTTGTCCTATCCCCTTTTATGAATCCTCCCTTCAACTGGGCTATGCATGCTGCATTGTCTTCTTACAAAATTATGGGTAGTTTGTCACACTTCAAATCACATTTGTCTCAAATAAGGTGTATTATAGACCTCAACCATACACATTCTCGACTTGCTTCATGAATAGCAATTATCTCAGCACGATTAGATGAAGTAACCACGATTGATTGTTTAGTCAATTGCCAAGATATGGTAGTGCCTCCATATGTAAACACATAACCTGTTTGAGATCGAACCTTTTGTGGGTCATATAAATACCTAGCATAGGCATAACCAACAAGATCAAGACTGCAATCATTGCCATAAAATAATACCATATCGATAGTCCCTTTTAGATACCGCAATATGTGTTTGATTCCATTCCAATGTCTCCTTGTAGGAGCAGAGCTATATCTTGTTAAGACATTAATTGAAAAAGTTATGTCAGACCTTGTAATGTTAGAAAGATACATTAATGCACCAATTGCACTAAGATATAGTACGTCGGGACCAAGAAGCTCTTCATTATTTTCATGAGGTCGGAATGGATGTGCTTTATCCATATAAAATCGCTTTAAAATCATTTTAGTGTATGCTGATTGATGGAGTAAAATTTCATCTTTCATATACTCAATTTGTAGACCAAGACAAAATTTTGTCTTTCCAAGATCTTTCATTTCAAATTCTTTCTTTAAATAGTCTACTACTTTAGGAAGCTCTACTGCTTTAGGAAGCTCCCTAGGAGTTCCAATGATATTTAAATCATCAACATACACGGTGATTATAACAAATTTAGATCCAGATCTTTTTATAAAGACACAAGGACAAATTGAATCATTCTTGTACCCTTCTTTCAACAGGTACTCACTCAGGCGATTATACCACATGCGTCATGATTGTTTCAATCCGTATAAGGATTTCTGAAGCTTTATTTAATAAATTTCTTGGAAATCTTAATATGCTTCAAAACAATTTAAATCCTTCAATGATTTCCATTATACGCATATCACGTTTTTCTTGTATTGCCAGATTAAAACCTGAAATGACGACATCCACCACAGGAGAACATGTCTCTATATAATCAATGCCAGGATATTTACAAATCTTTTTGTGATACAAGTCGTCTTTATGTCTATCGGCTTGACCTTTTTTTTTTCGCACAAGAACAAATTTATGCCTCCACTGGCTTTATACTTTCAGGTGTTGGGACTATCCGTCCAACTTCATATTTTTCATGTGAAATTAATTTTTATTGCATATTTTTTATTTGGCCAATCATTTATCTGTCCAAATTTTATGATAGATTTGAGCTCATGATCCTCGTCAATATTAATAATATTGAGCGCTATATTATATTAACAATATCGTCGACGATCATTTTATATCGGTTCTACTATTACCCAATAAAGACATAACTTATTGAGATCTCTTTATCTTATTATTTTCAGGTACCTGAGCCTCTCCCATGAAGTCTTACGAAGTGTTATGTCGTGGTGCTCTTCTAGAGCACTTGCCTCCTTATTATGACCATCTTGAACATTTGCTCATCTCCTTCTTCAAGGAGTTTTATGTTTGGAACCGATTAGTCTATTATACTTTATACATGTCATGGACTCTATTCATTATGAACTTTATTTTATTTGGAGCATTAGCAGCTGAATATAACATTTAGTTTTGGGTCAGCAAATACGCCTGGCAATATTTTGCAAATGAATTATCACTTGAACTTCAAGTTCACATTTTCTCGTACGAGGATCTCGATGTACTCATAATAATTTACTACATGCATTACTTTTTCAGCTATCCATTTTCTCCCTCTATTGTTGGGATCACCAACACATATCTCTAACCTTATTTGAGAATCCATCTTTGTGCATTGTTGTAGAATAATTAAATCATATAGCACATTCATATTTCTAGAAGGAAATTATTTGGTTCCTGACCCTGAACCGATTGTGATAGGGAGAACTTATCATAACTTGGCTAGATGCGTACAAGTGCTGTTGTATATTAAATAATACATCACATACCAAATTTTATTTTGGCAATTTTGTTCTCATAACCAATAATTTAGATATAATTGGAGGCATATAATTTCTGCTAAACCAACTTGGATTTAAACCAGTATTATCAAGATAAATCATCATAATTTATATTCTGGAACTGTGCTCTAATAATTTGAGCGATCAATCTTGCAAAAGCCAAACTACAAGTTGATAACAAATGCACATGTGACCATAGAATAGATGCATCTATTAAAATCATATAATAGTAAACAGTCCACATGGAAGGTGACTGGGCCCATATATTTATCACATTTTATTCGTTCCAGAAATCAAGGGATTCAATACCAACCTTAACTGGTATATCATGAGAATAAGCAGCACAAGAGAATTCTTGAAGAATCTTATATTTCTTCAATATATGCCAATGTAATTTTCAATTAATTTTTTCGTATCATAATTGAACCGAGATGGTCAACCGGTCATGCCAACTAATATTTATTTTAGTAAACCTCTAGTTTACTTGTGTCTTGTGATTGTATCGTCATGTTTATACTTGTGTAGTACAAATAGAAGAAAAATCAGGTAACCTTTCATATTTACCCGGTATGATTATAGTAATATAAAGATATTCAATCTTCTTTTCATTTATAGTCTCAATATTCCAACCACTCTGGCTAATATATTTGTAAATCAAAATAATTCTTTTGAGACTTACTACAATATTAATGTCATGAACAATTTCATTCATCCGGGTAGTAACAAATTAGTTCTTCCAGAGCTCTTAACTGCTTTTGTACTACAAGATCTTTTGTCACACCATCCATATAATGAATGTCTCCTTCACAAAGAGAATCATATCATAATAATTGTCATGTTCAAAATCATCATAAGCAAAATAATTTTTTTGCTTTAATTTTGCTTTTAATAACTTTCATAAGGCTTGACAAAATATTTGGCGTACCACATGTATGCGACCAATGATATATTCATGTAACTACACAATAATATTTATTATCTTTCTTTGTCTCAAACCTCCCTTAGAGGTGAGTTGTAGTATTTATCCAACCATGCACAAGTACATTATTATGCATAATCTTTATCATATATATATTTTCACATTCACTTTCAGGAATGAGTATGCAATCTCAATGTTTATCACAAGTCACATTCTCTTCAAAGAATTTCTCCTTTTTTATAATTACCATAGTGATAACTATTATTATTTTGGCCTTTCGCACGCTCACATTCATTGGTCAACCACTTGTCCTTATTTAGACTTATCATGCACTGCTATCACATTCACTTCAAGAATGGAGCAAATCAAGTGGGACAAGCTTCATGCTTTTTCATGAAAATTACATTATTTTTTCTTTAGTTATTATTATTATTATCAGTATGGTGCATTAGGACTCAAACCCAATGCCTTACCCATATAAAGGCATGCTAGGCCATAATGCGTTGGAACTTGAATCCAACGTCTTTTCATCAACATAGTGCGTTGGGACTTGAACCCATCGTCTTACCCTCAATCTTTGGCATAATAGGCCAAAATTCACTAGGACTCGCACTCGAGCCTTTAAAATATTATTACTTCATAATTATAGGCATAAGTAAATTAACTTTCAAGAAGACATATATAACTATTTCAATCTTGAAACAGTTCCTCTGCAACAAAAATGCTAGTTAGGATATATGCCAATTTTGCTTTCAATGAAATACATCATGTTATGGTAAAAATATTATTACTAAATTACCTTAATAATTATCTATCATAGTATGTAAAAGGTCAGAACATATATATACGTTGGAATATTATCTTTGTCCTATAAGAGATGTAGCAAATAAAGACATACCTTTCCAGTTCTTTATTTCATTGGATACAATTGAAAAAAATATTTTTATTAAACACTGCACATAAAGTTAATGCAAAGATATGAAAGTATGAATGAGTTTAGATGGATGTAAAACTTATCTTTGTATTATCATCCAAGATATTTTTCATTGTACTTGATCTCATTGTCTGCTTATAATTTACATAGTCTTGACGTAGAAGATCATGAAATGAGCAATTCGTGCTGATAACGTGTTATAAAATAAAAGCAACTTAGTAAAACATGAACAAGATATGTTGTTATAAAATAAAAGTAATTTAGTAAAACATGAACAAGAAATGGAGATAGAGAGAAGAAAGAGATTTTCTTATTCAATTGTGTGTATTTTCCTATCTATTACAAGGTCTTTATATAGGTATAAAAAGTGAAAAAATATATCATTAAATATGTTATTAAGCAAAGAAATATATTATTGAATATGTCATTAAATATTTAAAAAGATCACGGAGGAAGAATATATCCACCGTAATTTAATTTTTCTTATACGGCCATTATCCATTTTCTTGGCACTTGTTGAAGTTTTTGTTATCAAAATCCGCAATAATGAACCATCGACAGGTCATCTCTATGCTCAATTTCAGTCATCATTTAACTAAAAAACGTCACTCTTTAATCTTCATTCTGAAAAAACCATCGCCTTTCCCTTTCTCTACTCGCTCTTTGAGTCTCCTCGTTATAAAGTACAAATAGACAACTACAAGCAACAGCCATTTAAATACAATTTTTATTTTCCCAACTCAGATTCCTAAGATATTCATTTTCATCTTTTTCTCTGTTCCGAGTTGCTACTGAGTCAGAATCTGAGCTCATCAAAAATAAATTCAGCTATGGCGTCACTTGGGTTGGCTCAACGAATCAGAATTGGACTTGATGGTAACTCGGGTGCTGAATTCCCTATGATGGGTCGGCCCCGTAGGTCCTTGAGCTCGAATTACGGTAGAAGCCGAGTTGGGTTCAGAATTATGGCCTCAGAGGGTCAGTCTGTGGAGCCCGATCTCAGTGTTACTGTTAACGGTTTGAAAATGCCCAACCCATTCGTCATCGGGTCGGGTCCTCCTGGGACCAACTATACAGTGATGAAAAGAGCCTTTGATGAAGGCTGGGGTGGTGTTATCGCCAAAACGGTAAAGCTTTTCAATATTAATACTTCTTTATTTTAGTGGTGGATCTATTGCCAGTTGTTATCTGTTACTCTATTACTTCTATTAAAATTCGATTTACGAGTAGTAAATACAAGAAGAAACTAAACTGAGCTATTGTTTGCAACTAACTTGGGATTATCCAAGTGAATCTAATGAATATACAGAATCTTCTTTGTTAGTCCGTGTTGCATGGGTCATTCAAAATGGCAGCTGCACCAGTGTTGGATCCTCCAAAAATACATTTAGGAGAATTCTATTTTTGGAGGATCCCACAGGTATGCGGCAGCATTTTTGGAGGATCCCAGCTGTAAGGTGTTCTGAGATTGAAGATCATCTATGTAGGATCCTGGATCAAGATGTTTGGAGTAATAAGCAACTTGTTAAGTAGTAGTTCGTCATCTGCTAGTTCTAGACCAGGTAAACCTTAAAAAGATGTTATCAATGAAAAGTGTGATCAAACTTTTTACTTTTAAAAAGATGTTTGTTGTCCACTGAAAAGTGATCAACACTTTTTACTTATTTCAATTGTGAATAGTATGAGGAGTGAATATTTATTTATTTTCCTAGTTAAGTTAACGATTATCATTAAAATCATTCTTAACGATTTAATGACTTAATGATAGAATAATCGGTTCTCTTGACTTTCAAGATGGTCCTTCAAACTTGAGTTGGTGACAGAAATGCCGTTGAATATCTTATTAAGAAGCATGCCTTTCTCGTTCTGTTTTACGCCGAATGCAATTTTTTTCCTCTTTAACCAATTTGTTTTCTTCACTCAGGTGTCTTTGGAAGCCGATAAAGTTAAAAATGTGACCCCAAGATATGCTAAATTAAGAGCAGGAGCAAATGGTTCTGCCAAAGGACAAATTATCGGGTGGCAGAATATTGAGCTTATAAGTGATCGACCTCTGGAAACAATGCTGAAAGAGTTTAGGCAATTGAAAAAAGAATATCCAGATAGGATACTTATTGCTTCTATCATGGAAGAGTACAACAAATCTGCTTGGGAGGAACTTATTTACAGAGTTGAGGAAACTGGAATTGTAAGCATATGCGAGGACTTAATGAATAAGATTTTATTCTGCATTATAGTAGTGTTGTCATGCTGATTCTCTTGAGTTGCTATAACTGTCTCTGTATTGATTCTGTTTTACAGGATGCCATTGAGATCAACTTCTCATGCCCTCATGGTATGCCAGAACGTAGAATGGGTGCTGCTGTTGGTCAAGATTGCGATCTCTTGGAGGAGGTTTGTGGCTGGATTAATGCTGTAGCCACAGTTCCAGTTTGGGCAAAGATGACCCCTAATATCACTGACATTACAAAGGTATTTCGGCATGGCATTTTATAGCAAAGATGATAGATTACTAAAATGTTCAAAACATGATCCAATTTGGTCATAACTTCTCCTCTACATCATGCTGTACTCTTTCTGTATTACTAAAACATTCTCGCAATTAAAGCCAAAAGTAGGGGGGAATTGCATTGTGGGGCTTGTATATGCTGTTAGTTTTGTGGAAGATGGATTGTCCGTCTTTCCTCGCTAGATCAACCTGATGATGTGGCATAATTTCTTTTCCCAGTCATTCCATCTTACAACATTTGTGACCCCTTTACGTGTTTGGAGATTAAGCTCGGTGTGGTTGCAAGGTCCCTCTATTGCAGTTTCCAATCATAGAAAAAGGAATAAAGATAAGTTCTTTACCAGTTTGAATGAAGTCGAGAATGACTGTTAACGGACATGAGAAGTGTGATAATTGTGTGTTCTTAGAGCTATCAGATGATTATTATTTTGGCATGTAAAAGGACCACCTTGGCTTGAAATAGTGTGACTTTTGTCATCATTAGTAGTCTCTATGTCTGGATTAAACCATTTTCACTTCCCTTTCCTACTGTAATTATGTCCTCCCACTAGTTTGTTGTTCGCTCATGGGTGACAAGTTATCAGCATTCTGTTGTGTAAGAATTATGTCTTCTATGTCTAATTTCTGTCCCTTGGATTATAGCCAGCTAGGGTGTCTCTTGACCAAGGGTGCGAGGGAGTATCTGCCATAAATACAATCATGAGTGTTATGGGAATCAATCTTAACACCTTAAGGCCCGAGCCTTGTGTTGAGGGGTTAGTACTACATTGAGAAATATGCTGAATTCAAATTTTCTGCTTTTAATTTTGATCCCCGGCAATTCATTTTCTACTGTTTGCCTTAGATACTCTACTCCTGGAGGCTACTCAGCAAAGGCAGTGCACCCGATTGCGCTTGCAAAAGTAATGAACATTGCACAGATGATGAAGTCAGAATTTGGACATAAGGACTATTCACTCTCTGCTATTGGGGGAGTCGAGACAGGTGGTGATGCCGCTGAGTTTATTCTTCTCGGAGCAAATACTGTACAGGTTGGATTAGAAAGTGACCTTTTTCTGTCTGTTTGTGACTATACAAATTGGGGCAAAATCTCCTTGGCCTAAAATCTTCTGAGTTGTGATCTTAGTGACACTTCAGTAAAATGGGGAAGAGAGTTACTAAACTAGGCATTTCGAGCTAGACTCCTGGGCAACTCCTTTTAATTTGTTTGTTTGTTCATTTCTCTTTTTTTTTCTTTTGGTCCTTTCCTGCATGACATTATCTTGGAATGACAACTCTTTATTGGTTTATTATGTAGGTTTGTACCGGTGTCATGATGCATGGATATGGACTTGTCAAAACATTGTGCTCTGAGCTGAAAGATTTCATGAGAAAGCACAATTTTTCATCAATAGAAGATTTTAGGGGGTAATCTCTCTCTCTCTCTCACTCACTCACTCACTCACTCGCACATACACAGAGAGACACTAGATCCATTCAAAAGAAGAAGAAAGAATTAATGCTCAGCTGGAATATCAAGAACTGGGTTGCATTATTTATTGTTGTTTGTTTGGCCAAGTGGGGTTCATTCTAGTCCAACACGGACCTAAAACTGGTCAAAGAAAAAACTAGAGTTTAACCATATTTAGTTCTTAACTCAAAATTAACCAAATCAGTCGCTCTCAGATATTTGGTCTGAGTTCTGAACTTTCTTCTTATTAAATCCGCTTCTGTGGTTTCCTCAAGTTTGGCCAACACTTGACCTTTTCCATTGCTACTGTATAAAGTTATAACTAGGAAGGGGATTCTTTTGTTTATAATTTGGATATGTATTGCGTGCAGGTCGTCACTTGAGTACTTCACAACCCACACGGATTTGGTTAAAAGGCAGCAAGAAGCAATACGCCAAAGGAAAGCCATTAAGAAAGGTTTACAATCTGACAAAGACTGGACAGGAGATGGTTTTGTGCAAGAAACTGAAAGCATGGTTTCCAACTAGACTTGTAAACTTCTAATTGCACCTTTCTTCTCGTACTATAGATGAATAAATCAATTTCTTTCATATATCTGATCGGATTGGTGTATAGTGACTTTGAACTCTTTGTAGTTCTTTCCGTACATTTCACAACCATTTTCATTCATTTATCTTTTAACTTGATTTAAAATAATTGTGTTGATGATGAAGAATCTCAGAATTCGTTTGGCTACTCTAGTCATCCTCGTTTGTTAATTATGAACTCTTACCATTTAGCAGTTCGTCTATGTTACACCAGAAGAGCCATTTTACAATTAGATAATTCCATATAATTCTATACAAAATGTATATATTGGATACTTTCTTTTTCTTTTTTTTTTCCCCTCATATAGGAGATAAAAGATATGGATCCTTACTGGATTCAATGTTAAATACAAAATACGAAATGCTTTGCATTTACATGTTTTTTGCCCGCACAAGCTATTCTCGTTTAATTAACTTATGCATGATACACTAAACTAGCATCCACTATATCAACAATAACCCAGGATAGAGATGTTGTTTCCGATAGAAACTCAGTTCCCTCCAAGAACTCTCCACCTTATTCTTGGGGTGACTCGAACTCACAAGCTCTTGGTTGGAAGTGGAGGGTGCACACTATTAGAGCAACCCATCGTATTTGATTAATATTCCTCATTGTGGAGGCTATTCCCCTTAGTATACCCACGTTAGTCTACTTCAAATGGTAGTATTTTTTACCTTAAATTCTAAAAAGGGTTGTCACAGGAATCAAATTGCTGCATAACATTCCCCGTATGTTAAATTATGTTGCATAACATGTTATATGCTAATAAGTTTTGTAAAGACGGAACTAATTATACCACAATATGGCGTGGAGAGGCGGAGAAGAAGTGGAAGCTCCTGAATTCATAGTGTTGATTATACATAGTTGATGAATTCATTGATGATATTCATCATTTTTTAAAATCTTTAGCTTGCCTACAACATAAGCAATATGCTTACTGCCCCTAAAGTTTTCCTCTTAGCTCACAAATTTTAAATATGTTATTTTTTCCCCCAATCGCTTGCAGTTTCTCATCTGATGATTGATCAGAAGGCCTCGAATGAGGCTATTTTTGAAGGGCAATAAGGGGCCAACCAGAAGAAATCAAAGAACAGTATAAAGTGTGAAGTGATGCTTATTAAATCGGGTGACCACTTAAATGACATTGTATTTAGAATCGGTCACTTTAAAAAAAATAAGCACGTAATTTAAATAGAGGGAATTACACAATCTGCGCCTACAAGGCACAAACTAATTACCCATTTTTACCCATTTAGGAATTAATTACAATTTCTACCTATTCATCAAAATCTATTTTTGCCAGCTACCCATTCCTTTTTTTTGGTTGAATTTGTTTTCCTCAACATACCAAACCGTGCATATTTCCTTTTAACTAAACCCATAACTTTCTCTTTGTGAATATGTATGAAATCTAATTTTAATTACCCATTACCACACATTCTAATTTGTCTTACAATGTGTACCTATGCAATCTAAAATATTTACCCAACTACCTATTTTCAAAATCCTTTCCTTTCTAATCCCGGATCACGTGAAATTCCATTAATTGTCCCAACCTATTTTCTCTTTTATTGTCTTCTCAAATATAAATATACGTTTTTCTTCTATCTTTCTCATTTCATGATAGGATCTACGTGTCCATTGAAATTTTTTATTAATTTATTCTCCATTTCAAAATGGTATATAATATATTATTATAGCATATCTAAATCTATATATCTATAATAGAGGGACTTTGCCCGGTGATGTGGCACTCTCCTAAACAAGGATTTTAAATTATCTTTTTTCTCCATTTTTTCATATTTCTACAACTCATTCTTTTTATTGTAATAATAATTTAATAATTATATAGGAGTCCAAAAGTCATGTCTTTTGAAAAAGAATTTCAAAAGTCATTACTATTAATAAACAATTATTTTCTTACATAAGAGAACTAAATGGCAAAATTTTAAAGGACTTGTGGCAATTATACATAGAATCTAATGCCTCATCACAATGGTGAGGAATGTATACATCGTGTATGTTGAAAAGGCAACTGAAAATGTTTTTCAGATTGGGCTTTAATAACCATTTGTCATTTTCAAAGCTTTTGTCCATCTTTATGGAGTGGATGCATCATCTCTTTTTAAAAGTTATGTTTTCCTTCCTTCGTTCATACATATGTATTTTTATTTTTCCTTTACTCACTTATCCCATATGAATGGATCATGGCGTTTGAATTTCATCATTCTGGAAAAATGACTTCTAAAGGAGATATAAGGTCACGACCTTTCCACCAACATCATTGTTTGCATATTCTCATTTGACATCTTATTTTCTTCATATTTCATATCTCTCCATCTAATATCAAAAAAATAAATTCCCTAAAATGTTAGCGAAAGCCATAGTAATAATACCTTGAACTCGGCCTATAATGGTTTTTCAAGTAGTAGGAATTGAAGAAGTGAGTACTTTTTGGAATTTTTTATGTAGCAATGGTTGTTGCACAGATTTTGCAAACATATCTTGGAAATTCTTTGCTATTTTCAGGTTTAAAAGACGCGCATGAAATTTGGGCGCTAGGACAGTGAGATCCTTGACGTTGTATCTTTGATGTAGAAAGGCCCTATTTCATATGAGTGGATGTTGGTCGGATGTAAATTTTACATTTCTCAATTGGCCGGGTTTATTAAAATCTTCACTTCTCTTAAAATTAATGATATTTTTATTTGTTAAGATCTTTTTCGATGGAACTCACGTGCTAACTCGTATCTTGATGTTGAGTTTTAGATTATCATTTGAATCATCCAAGATATATTATTATGAATTTATGACTATCCATTGAAGTTATTATTAAATTTAAACTATCCATTGAAGTTATTATTAAATTTAAATATAAAATAAGTCCAAGTAAACCACCTATTATAAAAATAAGAAAAATGAACTTTTTCAAAAATTATTTTCTCTTCTTTCCATTTCCAGAAAATCAAAGAAATGACAAATTTAGAAACCTATACAGATTGTAAGATCTAAAAAGGTAATAAAATTATTTAGTTAAAGTTTATAATTTCTAATCGAGGAAAACATAAAACATATCTACACTTGATACTAAAAATCTTTTTTTATAATACTTAAAAGTATAAAAATGATTAAAATGGCCGAGAAGATAAAAAATTTACGTGTCTAAAAAAAACTGTTTGTGTGAAACCATAAAAAAATTTAAAACAAAAATAATATTTTACCTAACCATTACTTGGAATGTAGACATTTTGAGTGAAGTGTGATTAACATTGGGATTGTGTTCATATATCCTTTATTATGGGATTACCTTCATATCCTCAATTATATCACACACATGTAAAGAGTGATTATAGTGAGTAAATTTTTCCTTTATTCTTTTAGTAATGGAGAAGAAATAGATAAATTATTGATGGTACTTCAATGGAGAAGTATAATGATATATGGTAGATATAAAAATTTCTATGATCGTTAATTTAGACATTAATTAATGTACGGAAGAAAATAAAACTTCATAATTGTCGAAATATAATTAATGACAACATGATTTTAATAAGGATGAAGAACGACGAAATTTTATCATTTTTGTTACTTTTAAAAAGAATTATCTGTTACTATGTGGTTGTATATGTCAAGTTATTACCCCTCCGATAAAATAAGAACAACCCCATCCGATAAAATAAGAACAACCCCATGTTCAACCCCCTTTTTACCAGTAATATTGTTATGGTAGTAATATCACTTTTTTTTTTTTGCCTTCAATTTATTTTTTATGAAACTGGTTATACGAAGTGTGTTGGAGCAATCGAAAAACATAAATATATCCTATAATTTATTCAACTAATAGAAGTAAAATCATAAAGAATTTTTTAAAATTGCAGTAATTTAGTTTTATTTCACGCTGCTAATTCATTAGTTTGTAAATAAAAAGCAGGGACATAAAAAGCTGATATGGCATTCCCAATGACCAGCAATTAGATTTATCTCTTTTCTCCTTTTTTTGCAATATTTCCCTTTACCTTACTTAAAGAAAATACAAAACAAAACAAACAAAAAAAAACACTAACAAACTTGCGTCTTTTCCCTTTATTGTATCTACATGATAAATAAGGAAAAATAAATTTTACAGCCGTTTCTAAATTCTAATAGATGCGTTCCTAACATATGCGACTTTTCTCTTTAGTTTCTAAGACAGATGCTTAGTAATATTTTTGCTAATTTGTATGGAATAAATGCTTACCGTTACAATAAGGTTTAAATGCTTACCGATGCTTACCGCTATAAAAAGGTTTCGGCTTCCATGAGGTTTAAATGTATTTGCTTTTTTTTTTCAACAACAAAAAGGCGAATAACTTTGGCTCTCATGTGAATTTTCAAGAAACTAAACCAAAAATGTAGTTCCACTGTTTCATTTGCTCATGGAGAACTCAACAGTGAGTACTTCATGCATTCCTTCACTTCTTTTATTTTTTGCTCAAATATATCTAAATTAAATATCAGATGATTTATTCAATGAAGGATTGTATATGGATATATCTTTTGTTTAAGTACCTTGAGTTCATTATTGACATATTATATTTCTCGTAGTCTCGTAAATGCGATTCCCGTATAATATTATATCCTGTCAATGGGCAAGAATTGAGAATGCAGAAGGTGTGCGTGCAGTCCATAACTTTTGCTGGAGAATGTAAAAAACTAGAAAGTTTTGTGCTTGATCTTTTCTTTTATCTTTTGCAAAGTTAGAGAATGTGACAGTGTGGCAGATCCCGCTTTCCTCTTTAAAGAGCCTTATACGGCTTGGCGGAAAAAATCCAAATTAGCCCAATCAATGGTTATCAGATAATGTATAATTATATAAGTAAATTACTAATAATATGTCTCGGGTGTTATTTTTATTTTATTGTTATATTAATTTCGGGACTTTCATATTTTTCTTATTGTGTATGGGATTCTTATGAATGCATTATCAGTTAGTGTTTCATTTTAAGATTGTCTTTCTTCTTTTGGACTAAAATTACCTATTTCTTTTGAGATCAAATGTCTCTTATTATGAATAATAGTTGCCTCTAACTTATACATTTATTAATAACAAATGATATTGTCTACAATAATTAAAATTATTTGTGGACAAATATAAATCAAGGACATGCTAGAAGAGTTATGTTACATATTCTTTTTCTCAATAAAATGAAGGTTAATTAACTTCTCCCTATGTGACACTTTTATTCATTTTTTGTTTTTTTATTTGTATTTTTTTGTACATTTGATTTACATATTGCATATGTCTTTTATTATATTTTAATCATAAATTTTTATATAAGCTTTTATCTTTTCTGTATCAACTAAATTTATAAATATACATGTCTTATTGCGCGAAGCGCGGGCAACTTAACTAATTTTAGTATAATCGACGACGCACAAAATTGAGTTAATTAGATTATGTGACAACTGATATTAATCCAGTTTAATAATTAAAATAAATAAAAAATTCTTTGCGTACAACTGTATACCCTGTTGGTATGTCTATATACTATACTGGTATCATATGTTAGTTGGAACCTTTTTTGGTTGTATTAGCTATATTTAATTGGTACACTGTTTGATTTTTCTTTAGTAATAATAGAATAGTACAATATCTTAATTTTTTATAATTTTCCTTTATGCATATGTATTATGTAATCATTTTGATACTTTTTTATGCATTTGTTTTATATAATAGTATTATAGTATAATTTTTTGAAATATATTATTATATTAATATGTGGTACACTATTTTTTTGATTTTTCTCTTTATGTATGTGTATTATGTAATAGTAGTATAGTCATATATAGTTGTCTGGAATTAATTAGTAGAACTGTATACCCTATTGGTATAATTATATGTCATATTGGTATCATATGATAGTTGAAATATTTTTTTTGTTATTTTACCTACATTTTTAAGTGAATTCTATTCTAAAATAATTTATATGATCATATTTTGCTGTGTTGGATTTTCTTGTACCTATGGACATAGATTTTGTGTATTATGTAATAGTTTTTATAGTTATATGCAGTTGTTGTAACGACCCCGTACAACTATATACCATATTAGTATAGCTATATACTATATTGGTATCATATGTTAGTTGAATCTTTTTTTGGTTGTATTAGCTGCATTTAATTGGTATATTATTTTATTTTATTTTAATAATAGTAATATAGTATAATATCTTGAAATACTTTATTATATTAATATGCGGTACACTATTTTTTTATTTTTCTCTTTATGCATGTGTGTTATGTAATAGTAGTATAGTCATATAGTTGCCAGAAATTAACTAATAAAATTGTATACCATATTGACGTATAATGAATATGAAACTTGTTAATCATGATTTAAATGTGTTTAAAGTCATAATATGACTATATATGATGGTTGGACAAAACACATAAAGTTAGGGGGAAATCAGATTAAAGTTGCGGAAAAACCGACTAAGAATTTGCCCTATAACAGAGCTTTTTGAGAAATAAATTTTGTATGCTATATGAGGTCTTTTGGGACATATTATATAACAAATTGAAGGTCTTGGAATGTAGTTTCCAATACTCTTAACCGTTCGTTCATTCGATATCCGGATAAAAAGATATAAGCGTTGGAAAATTGGCGAATCAAAGGGTGCCAAGCTAGCACCTTTTGACTTTTCAAAAGTTTGATAAATATGTTTTAACTCGTCTCTCTCTTCCTCTCTCTCTCTCTCTCTCTCTCTCTCTCTCTCTCTCTCTCTCTCTTCATTTTACATAGAATCTGACAAGAGACACCATAAAAGATCGGTCCTTGAGCTCTCTAATAGCTTCAAATAATACTAACATCCCCGGTACGAAATCGAGAAGCGATAACATTAGAACGATCCCTACGACGTAAGTATCACTATATCACCTCTCTTTTTCTTTGTACTTTGAGATTTGGAATGTATTTAATAGTTAATAAAAATTTATAATTTCTGTAGTTAAGCTTTAAAATATCAAGAAAAGTTGATAAATTCGTTTCCTAATAGTTAAACCTCACGGGACGGTGATCGGAAGCCGTGAATTCGAGTTATTTGATTTATAGTAGACTGTTTTGTGGGGTGTTTTATGTTGCTTTTGGGCTGCTGATTTATGGAGTTTGGAAGGATAAAAATGGCGTGGAGAAATGCCACATGTGGTAGGGTAGTAGGCTAGTCGCTCGTCGTTGTAGTTGCAGGCTAATTGATAATTTGTTGATTGGGTGTATTGTGGTATATTTGGGAGTTTTGTTGTATTGAAGGTCCCGGATTGTAATTAGGTTGGTTTTAAGTTGCTGATTGTATTGTGTTTGTATCTCGCCTATAGTAGGCTTGAGAGAGCAGTAAAATCAGGGGAAATGCTGCATGTTTTATTTTAGAATCGAGTTATCATTTGAGATACGTAATATACTATCGCCATCTAAATTGTACACGTATTTCTTTGCTATAGGGTTGGCACTCTAATTGTCATAAGCTTATTGTTGAGTTGCATTGACGACTTGAGGTATATTAAGGCTATCCCTTCTTTATTTTTGGCATGATCCAAACGATACAAACGAAACGAGCAAAATACACAACTTTCATAAATGACTCTATTCATAGAAATACTATGGGTGTCTATATTCTTGATTCCCCACGTGAATTATTATTATATTCTCTGTTCATGGGTCCCAGAAAAATATGTATTTGATAAAGTTTGTCCGAAAGGAATATAAATTTTATGATATTCGAGAAATCTTATTAACGTATTTCTTATGCATTTCATGCATTTATACATGTACATTGACCCATGACTAGAAGGCGTTATATACGCGTATATTATATGTATATGGGATATGGGAAAAGGTTAAGGCGTTATATACGCACCACCACCTGATCAACTGGTATATATTGATGATTTTGTCCACAGTGGCCGAGATGATATGATGGGATGCTCTCAGAGGCATGATGATGTTATGTACACCTATACCTATGCATGATATGACATTTACACGCACGTGCATGATATTATAAATGTTTCAGGATTCACAAAGTTATTTAGACTCACATGTGGAATTCTTTACCACATGTTTCATCTATGTCTTTTATGTACTGATTTTTATGCTTTACATACTCAGTACATAATTCGTACTGACGTCCCTTTTGCCTGGGGACGCTGCGTTTCATGCCCGCAGGTGCAGGTAGACAGACTGACGGTCCTCCTTCTTAGGATCCTTGATCAGCGAGAGTTGGTGTGCTCGATTTGATCCAGAGCTGCTTTGAGTTTTGGTACGGTGTGTTTACATATATATGGGTACGACGGGGCCCAGTCTCTTCCTTTATACAATTGTACACTCTATTAGATGTCTGTAGACAGTCATGTATAGTTATATAGTATGTGGCCTTGTCGGCTCGCCCTACAGTATATATATATATATATATATATATATATATATATATATGTCTTTTGGGCATGTTTTCCCACGTAGGTTGTTCTTATGAATTAATAGTTTATTTCCAGACGTTATGCATGACCTACACTTATTTCATGTTTATATCTTAGACGAATGCTTATGGGTGTTTGATAGGTAGAACTCGGGCACTCGTCACGACCTATCGGTTTGAGTCGTGACATTAACCAGTAAAACTATATACCATGTTGGTATAGTTATATATCATATTGGTATCATATGGTAGTTTGAACATTTTTTTAGTTATTTTAGCTGCATTTTAAGTAAATTATATTCTTGAATTATTTATATGAATATGATTTGCAGTGTTGGGATTTTTTTGTACCGATGGACATAGATTATGTGTATTATGTAATAGTTTATATAGTTATAGGCAATTATTGGAACGACCCCATACAACTATATACCGTGCTAGTATACGGAACGAGCAAGTTGTTTTGCGAATATTTAGCTTGCAACGCTAGCATGTAATATTTCATACTCTTATTGCATTCTTTAATGTTTTGGTACAATAGTATAGTCGCCGATAGTTGTAGCAATATTCTAGAGCAATCATATATTCTGTTGGTATACATGTATACCATATTGATATCATATGGTACTAGAAGTCTTTTTTGCTACTTATACTTTTATTGCATTTTCCAATATTTTATTATCATTTTTATTCTAACTAGTAGATATGAAAATTTCGTTGATGTAGATTATGTTTTACTCCATAACTGGTTGTGTTACTGCTAATGGTAGAGTGTGTACTGATATTTGTAGGGAAAGAGATCACGGTTTGCATGGCAATCACGTGGAATTAGAAAAGGATCAAGAAATAAAGAAAAAAAATAAAAAGAAAAAAATAAAAATGAGTCAAATTTGAGTGTGAAATAAGTTATGATAAAAATAACAATAATACGATCTGGGCAAAAATAAATGAATAAAAGAGAAAAAAGAAAAAAATAAGAAGAAAACGAGAAAAAATAAAAGGAGAAAAGAATGAAAAAAGGAAAAAAAAAGAAGCATTGAAATTAAAAAGAATTGGAGAAAAAAGAGAAAATTCCCCACAAAAACTATCATGGGTAGAAAATATAATTAGTTTGATTGGTAGAAAAATAAATGGGTAGATAAGAGTAAATAGTTTTATTTTTGTGGGTAACTGTGTCATTCATCCATTTAAATAGTATTAGTGACCCTAAGAATGTGTTATGGCGAACCGGGAATGGCTTCCAAGTCTATAGTCTTATAAAAATATATAGTAATGCCGCATTCCCTACTTAGTTATCGTGAAATTTCTCAGGACTCTTCTCTATGAAGAATGCCTCCTCGTTCTTCGTCCATTCCCGTTCATTTGAGAAAGAACTTATTTCGAGCGTTCGGTCAGGCTTGCTTAGGTTAAATAAGCAACCGAAGCTAGTAGTGTTGAATTTTAATATTTAAACTGGTCATTTTCAAATTTTCAGTAGTATAACTAAGTGAAAATAGCACGGGCTAGCCAATTTTCGGACTGGTAATTGAACAATAGCCATCGTTTGCAAAGTCATTGAAAAATAGCCACTATTTTGCCGCAACACGAAAAGTTCCAGCATAATATACTTGAGATTGGTGCACTTGTGTATGAACTTTCAGCATATTATGCTGGAACTCCAGCACACGGAAAGTTCCAGCATAATATATTGGAGATTGGAGCGCATGTGTATGAACTTCTAGCATATTATGCTGGACCAATATATTATGCTGGAGCTCCAGTATATTATGCTGGAGCTCCAGTATATTATCCTGGAAGTTCACATGTAAAAAATTCGAACTCCAGTATATTTGGCTGGAATATTTTTTGATTTTGAACAACATTTTCGTTCAGATTTATCATTACATGAAAAATAGCTAAATTTCAATTACATTTGAAATTGTGGCTATATTTCAATTACCACTTGTAAATCTGATTATTTTTGAATATAATCCTATAACTAAATGGGCTATTTGTGCTAATAATTGTAAAAATAATTATCCTCGAAAAGAAAAAAAAAAAGATGCCGGGATCTAAGGTATTATCGTAATTAAACCCAAAACAGGTGGCAGACGTTGTCATCGCAGGTTATATATAATTAAGCTCATGACACTCCAGCGCTGCTTACTGAAACTAGGGTTTCTCATCCGCAGCTCCTCTTAACCATCGCCTCATCATCCCCTTCCCCAATTCCCCCAACGCAGTTCTAACCTTCCCTTCCCAAAATGGCTGTCGGGTATTTCTCTTTAACGCTCATATCATATTTCTGATTCATTTTTTTTCTGTTTAATTCTAATGCTATTTTGTTATTCCATTGTACAGCAAGAACAAGAGGATTTCCAAGGGAAAGAAGGGAGGAAAGAAGAAGGCGTAAGTAGCATTAACACCTTATTCATTGGTCCGTTTGTTGTGTTATGTGTAATGTGGGTAATACTTATGTTGGGTGTGTGTGTGTGTGTGATTGTTGGACTGCAGGGCGGATCCGTACGCAAAGAAGGATTGGTATGATATTAAGGCACCATCAGTTTTTGATATCAAGAATGTTGGCAAAACCCTCGTTACTAGGACTCAGGGTACCAAGGTCTCTATCCCCCTCTCCCTTTTTGTCTGTGCTATGTTTTGTCCTTTACATTTCTTTCTAGCGCTTATTGATTTTGATATATCATTTGTTTTAAGTGCGTTTCGGTTATGTCTTTAGTTCTAAATTACAAGGATGACTAATTGATTAAAGTTATACTTAAATGACATTATAGTGAAGAAATGTTTGTTTGACTTGGTGTAGGAGAGAACTGTTGGTTATTGGTAGTTAGTGTTTGGCTGTTTGTTAAATTATACCTAAATACTCAAATCGAGGGCGTCATGTTGTGACAGTATTCACACTAATAAATATGTGGATGTGTTATGAGAAATTTGGTTGGAAAATTCTGTTGTGTCAATGCATCCTGAACTTTACTAGTAATTGGTGATTTGGAAATTAAAATCAATGTTGCTAGTCGGATAGGGTTGATTTCTCCTATAACTTCTCATAGAGACGTACATTTATCTTGCAATTAAGCAACAATTCAATAAGATTCTATGACTTTTATCTTTAAAACGGTGGGGGAACCATTTTTGTTGCGGCTGTCTGTTTTCTTTTCTTTTCTTTTCTTTTCCTGTCTGTGTGGATGATTACATATCTAGAGCATTGTTTTCTACTAACTTTATTCTGCTTCATGTTATTATTTGATCTACCTGCTTTTCTTGGGTCTATTTACTGTGCTGTGCTAAAAAAAGATTGAACTTTGATTTTTCATCTTTTATATACTATGAAAACACAGTTGTAATTGCAATTTCAATAGAATAATTATGTCCTTATTTTCCCCTCAGATTGCTTCAGAGGGCCTAAAGCATAGAGTATTTGAAGTAAGTCTGGCTGATCTTCAAAAGGACGAGGATCAGGCTTTCAGGAAGATCAGGTTGAGAGCAGAGGATGTACAAGGAAAGAATGTCCTCACAAACTTCTGGGTAGGATGATTCTTTTAGACAATCATATGTTTGCATTTGCTGCTGTAGATTGAGTTCTAAATTCAAAGTAATTACAGGGAATGGATTTCACAACAGACAAGCTGAGGTCACTGGTTCGCAAATGGCAGACTCTGATTGAGGCCCATGTGGATGTCAAGACAACAGACAGCTATACCCTGAGGATGTTCTGCATTGCTTTTACAAAGAAACGCCCAAACCAGCAGAAACGTACCTGTTATGCTCAAAGCAGCCAGATCCGTCAGGTTGGTAGTATTTTCAACTTGGTGTTGTCTTATGCACATACATGCTTATGGTCGTCATCATATCTCGCAAGTTCTCACAACCATATCTTTAATGTTGTTTTAGATCCGTAGGAAGATGGTTGAGATCATGAGGAACCAAGCAAGTTCATGTGACCTGAAGGAGTTGGTTGCCAAATTCATCCCTGAATCAATTGGCAGAGAGATTGAGAAAGCAACTTCAAGCATCTTCCCCTTGCAAAATGTTTATATTCGAAAAGTCAAGATTCTCAAGGCCCCTAAGTTTGATATTGGCAAGCTGATGGAGGTATGTTATGTGTCTGTTCTTTGTCGTATTGATTTAAACAGGACGCATCCATAGTTTACTATGGAATTCATTATTGTATACCAGAAGCTATTTTGTTATTAATTTCGATTTACTCTTGTAGGTTCATGGTGATTATTCAGAAGATGTTGGCGTGAAGTTGGATCGGCCAGCTGATGAGACAGTAGCAGAGGCAGAACCCGAGGTTCCTGGAGCGTAGACTCGTTTCATCCTTCTGAAGTATGTGATCGAATATGGTGATAGTCTTTAGAGCCTCACATTGTTTAAGTTGAGTTTTGTTGTGACGATCTCAAAATTTTGCTTGTTCTTTGCCTATGTTTGATTTATACATTATCATAGACCAAGATATGGGTTTTGCAGCTATATATCTACTGCTAATTCTGCCCCCCTTTGTGTTTTTATCTCACTTTGAAACTTGCTGAGTCGTGCTATCTTTTATAGATTTTGACAGCTGCAAATTTTGGAGGACAGCAAATGATGTTTTTATGGACGAACTCTTTATTTCTTTAGAAAGTATTACTGGTCTTGATAATTAAGGTCTTAGATAAGTCGTAAAATCTATGCCTTATGATGTCAGTAATTCTACTGCCCAAAACGCTGTTCTATCATGTTTTGTTAACTAGTACTTGCCCCTCTAGGAAACATTTATTTTCGTACTGATTTTGTTGATCCATTGAACTATGCTTCTGTTAGTTCATTGTTAGACTCCCTTTTTGTGTTTAAGGACATGTGATATATACGGTAGCGGTGTGAAATAACTCTTTATCAAATTGAGCTTAAAATATAAATATGTAATTTTTTGATTTTGAGATTTTGCCGGTTAGTTAGATGTTCATATAAATTCACCATTTTAAGGTGGCTAGATAGTTTTCATTCTGCTTGCTTCCTTTTCCTTGCAGACCCAGGGACAATTAAGAACTTGCGATCAATAGTACTCCGTGCAGTAGAAACTTGTTATACCCCTCAAACCAGTCTAAATTATACAATTTTTGTCAATTTTCCTACCTAAACTATGTCCTGTTCTCGAAAATCCTATTAGTCGTGATGACACCTAACCCAACCCCCTAGGTAAGCCCACTTTCAATTATCCAATTCCAATAATAATTATTAAAGTAATTTTAGTGAATAAAGATCTTAATCTTATTCAATCCTCAAGAATTTGTAGTGCAAATCATGAGCTTTTAAGAATAGAGTATATAAATCAGAAATGAAATAAATACATAGTCTATTTGAATAATACACAAACAGAGCTTTTATAAATCTAAGACTACCCTGAACAAGAGGCAGCTACAATAGGAACGTAGGTACATCTTCAAGTCCCGCAACCATCGAGCACAGAAACAACAGCCAACATCTGCACGCTATGTGCACAAGTGTAGTATCAGTACAACCAACCCCATGTATTGAGTAAGTAACAAACCTAGCCGTAGGTTGAAAGTAGTGACGAGTTTCTATCAAGGGCGGGTCCATAACCAATAGTCCACAACAGTCCATAATAACATAAAATCAAATAATACCAGAAGTAACTCAGGGATAAAATACTCAGCCAAATCATGATTTCAAAAATAATAGTTCTTTCTTTCTAATACATCAGTGAAAACCCAAATCGTTTGCCGAAGTTGCCAAAAATATAAATAGTTTGAAAACAATAAATTTCTCCCAAAATTTTTTCAATAATAAATAAGATGTTTCATTTTCCTTCCGGATAACCCGTGTAAAACAAATGCATCACTATGCCCATCTGTAAAAATATGTGAGAAATCATGAATGATGTGATGTTGTACAACATGAGAAAAATACATCTCTATGCCTGTATGTCATGTGTGCATGCCAATGCGATGCAACTCAGTGATAAAATCATAAACAGCCCCTCGGGCAGAACATCACTCATATACAGCCCCTCGGGCAAACCTCACAGTCACTCGTGCCACTCGGGCATACCTAACAATCACTCTTGCCACTCGGGCATACCTCACAATCACTCATGCCTTCCGGTCACTCAGCACTCGACAATCGGCACTCGCACTCAGTAGGTACCTGCGTTCACTGGGGGTGTGTACAGACTCCGGAGGGGCTCATTCAGCCCAAGCGCTATAATCTGCACTGACAACTCACGTGCTATAATAATAAAGTATGCTGCATGCGGGCAGCCCCGATCCACACTCATCATCACAATCATGCCCGCGACCTCACTCAGTCACCAATCTCTCCAGTCTCTCGGGCTCACAATGTCATGAAAAATAGCCCAAAAATGATGATATGATGTATCAATAAATAACAACAGAGACTGAGATATGATATGCAATGAAATGAATATGACTGAGTGTGAATTTTCAATTTAACACAATAATTCACAGCAATATGACCTATGTGGGTCCCAATAATACTGGCACATAGCCTCAACATGATTTTTAATATGATTCTCAGCTTAATTTCTTCAACACACAAAACTACATAGAAAATGCCAAGATTAATTGACTACAAAATTTCACGCAAACAATTACGTCACAGTTTCTATAGTGCACGCCCATACGCCCGTTACCTAGCATGTGCGTCACCTCCCAAAAATTCCACATAATACATATATTCGGGGTTCATACCCTCAGCTCCAAGATTAGAAGAGTTACTTACCGCGAACAAGTCCAATGTCGAGCAAGCTAAGCAATGCTCCAACAATTCCACTATGCGCGTATCAACTTCCAAACGGCTCGAATCTAGTCACAATTAGTTTGATTCAGCCCACAAAATTTATAGAAATTAATTCCATATCAAAATACTAATATTTTCACAAAAATCCGAAATTACGCCCCAAAAATCACCCATAGGGCCCAGGTCTCGGAATCCGACGAAACTTACAAAATCCGACAACCCATCCAATTATGAGTTCAACCATACTAATTTCACTCAAATCCGACTCCGAATCGGTGTTCAAATCTCGAAAATTCATTTTATGAAGTTTCTACAATTTTTCCTAAATTTCCACCTCAAAATAATGATTACATGATGAAAACAATGATATATTAATGTATGTTAACCAAATCTGAGTTAGAATCACTTACCTCGATAAATTTCTTGAAAAATCCACGAAAAATCGCCTCCAACCGAGCTCCCAAGGTCTAAAAATGAAATAATAACCTAAACCTCGATTATATAACCCATTCTCTGAACTCACCATGCGCGGTCCGCGAAATTCCAAGCGCGGCTGCGCCCCGGGTCCCGCGGTCGCGCCAATTCTTGGGGCTGCACTGCCAGGGTTTAGTATTTTGGTCATAACTTTCTCTACAGATGTCCAAATGATGACTTCTTTACCTTTCTGGAAACTAGACATGAAGGGCTACAACTTTCGTTTTTGAATCATCTCAAAATTCCTTGTAGATCAAAAGATATAGGCTTTCGAAGTCGGACTAGCGGATCCGCAGAACTTCCAATCGCGGTCCGCGAAAATTTGCTGCGGTCCGCGAAATTCCAAGCGCCTCAATGCCCCAAAAATGCGCGGTCCGCGTTCCTCCTTCGCCTCAGTGTCCAAAAATGCGCGGTCCGCGTTCCCGAAAGTGCTAGAACAATATTAGAGTGCCGAAATGCCCGGACTCGCTCAAAACTCATCCCGAAACTCATCCGGAACCTCCCGGATACAAACCATATATGAATTTCAATCATAAAACACGCTACGGGCCTGCTCGCGCACTCAAAACATTGAAAAGAGGTCTCCTTGACCCGATATTGACCATGGCCAAACTCTCAAATTTCTTAACTTTATAAATCTTTCAACCAATGATCCAAAAATACACCCAAACCCCTCGGGACCTTCAACCAAATATACCAACACGTTCCATAACATAACACGGACCTACTCGAGGCCTCAAATCACATCAAATAACGCTAAAACCACGAATCACACCTCAATTCAAGCCTAATAAACTTTGAAATTTTAAATTCTATATCTTGTACCGAAATATATCAAATCAATCCGGAATGACTTCAAATTTTGCACACATTTCATAAATGACATAACGAAGCTATTCAAATTTCCAGAATCGGATTCCGACCCCGATATAAAAAAGTCAACCCCCGGTCAAACTTCCCAAAAATTTAACTTTCGGCATTTCAAGCCAAATTTCACTACGTACCTCCAAATAATTTTTCAGACACGCTCCTAAGTCCAAAAGCACCATACAGAGCTATTGGAATTATCAAAACTCCATTCCGAGGTCGTTTACACATAAGTCGACATTCGGTCACTATTTTAACTTAAGCTTTAAACCTTGGAACTAAGTGTTCCAATTCATTCCAAAACCTCACCGGACCCGAACCAATTACCCCGACAATTCACACAACAACTGTAAAGTACAATTTGAGCAGTAAATGAGGAAACGAGTTTGTAATACTCAAAAGGATCGGCCGGATCATTATATTCTCCCCCACGTAAACATACGTTCGTCCTCGAACGTGCCAAGAGTTGTTTCCAAGCCACCAAATCACTGTTCCAGCTTACCACATACGTACCCGGGGGTGAACCCACGTCACCCTATTCCATATAAGCTTGACAACACAATACAACTGATATCATTGATTTAACTTTAGCCCATAAACCTTGAAATTTAATTTCCAACGTTTAGAATTTCTTTTAAGGCACGAATCTTACATTTACCCACCGTATGAGTTTGAACAAGCTGTAACAAGCCATAACCATAACCACAGACATAATCACCTAACATATTACACAACTCGCATGCTCATAGCACTATTCCTGACCACAATGACTACTCCAAAACCAACCAAATACTAGTATTAAACCCCTATCGAACCAAACCTCATCCCAAACCCTTCATACACTGTTGATAATAAAAGAAACACGCGAAATTTCATGATCACTTACCAGATTAACAAGTCACAGAGCTCTCTTGCCCCAACTAGAACCATAATCGCTTTCTGAGCCGACTTTCAATATTATACCCCCGAATATACCGAAATCAAACCTGACACTACCCATTCTAGGTCAAGTGACCTTATATTACTAAACACAATTGTTCCATAGGCATGTCGCACCAATATAACATCAGAGCCACAACCCGTGCTATCCGTGTACTAATACGTAACAATTCAAATGTACCCAGTCATGGAAAATGACTCAAATAAAAGAACTGCCCCGCTAGATTAATAAGTACCGCCACAACGAAACGCTAATTGCATGACCCCATCCAAATGATGACTTCTTTACCTTTCTGGAAACTAGACACAAAGGGCTACAACTTTTGTTTTTGAATCATCTCAAAATTCCTTGTAGATCAAAAGATATAGGCTTTCGATGTCGGACTAGCGGATATGCAGAACTTCCCATCGCGATCCACGAAATTTTGTCACGGTCCGCGAAAATCTGCTGCGGTCCGCGAAATTCCAAATGCCTCAGTGCCCCAAAATGCGCGGTCCGTGTTCCTCCTTCGCCTCAGCGTCCAAAAATATGCGGTCCGCGTCCCCGAAGGTGCCACAACAATATTAGAGTACCGAAATGCCCGAACTCGCTCAAAACTCATCCGGAACCTCCCAGTCACAAATCATATATGAATTTCAATTATAAACCTTCCTACGGATCTGCTCGCGCACTCAAAACACATAAAAGAGGTCGCCTTGACCCGATATTGACCATGGCCAAACTCCCAAATTTTTTTAACTTTATAAATCTCTCAACCAATGATCTAGAAATACATCCAAGCCCCTCGGGACCTTCAACCAAATATACCAACACATTCCATAACATAACACGTACGTACTCGAGGCCTCAAATCACATCAAATAATGCTAAAACCCCGAATCACACCTCAGTTCAAGCCTAATAAACTTTGAACTTTCAAATTCTATATCTTGTGCCGAAAAATATCAAAAACAATCCGGAATGACTTTAAATTTTGCACACAAGTTATAAATGACATAACGAAGCTATTCAAATTTCCAAAATCGGATTCCAACTCTGATATCAAAAAGTCAACCCCCGGTCAAACTTACCAAAAATTCAACTTTCGGCATTTTAAGCCAAATTACACTACGTACCTCAAAATAATTTTTCGGACACGCTCCTAAGTCCAAAATCACCATACAGAGCTATTGGAATTATCAAAACTCCATTCCGAGGTTGTTTACACATAAGTCGACATCCGGTCACTATTTTAACTTAAGCTTTAAACCTTGGAACTAAGAGTTCCAATTCATTCCAAAACCTCACCGACCCGAACCAATTACCCCGACAATTCACACAACAACTGTAAAGTACAATTTGAGCAGTAAATGAGGAGACAGAGTTGTAATACTCAAAACGACCGGCCAGGTCGTTACAGTAAAGCTTCAGACCGAGATTTAGTCTGAGTTGGAACTTGTGTTGCGGGACTAGAGGGTGTTTCATCTAAATCTTCTTCCTCATTTTCTTCATCCTCATTTTCTTCGTCCTCAATAAAAATATCATTGCCAAATTATCTTTGTAAAGTTTAATGATCTAGTTGTTCCCCGAAATTAATATTATAACATGCAGGGGTTAGGAAAATGAAGTATCATCAACATGAGTCATTTCATCTATATGTTTTCTAATTCTAGGAGAAGGGGTAGGATTAAGATTAGGATTAGGATTATGTAACGACCCGACCGGTCGTTTTGAGAGTTAGAGCCCCGAACCCCTATTAACTGCTTTCCCCATATCTATTTCTATTGTTGTGACATGCTGGGATGATTGGTTTTGAGTTTCAGAGTGTTTTGGGACACTTAGTCCCTAGTTGTGAGTTTAAGCATTAGAATTTGGGCCATAGTCAGAACTGTGAGAAGACGGATCCGGAATGAAATTCCGTCGACTCTGTTAGCTTCGTTGAGTGATTTTGGGGTTAGGAGCGCATTCGAAATATGTTTTGGAGGCATGTAGTAGATTTAGGCTTGAATTGGCGAAAATTAGTTTTTTCGGCAATTTCGGCCGATAGTGCAAATTTTGATATCGATCTCGGAATGGAATTCCGAAAGTGGCTGTAGGTTCGTAATGTCATTTGTGACATGTGTATAAAATTTGAGGTCATTCGGACTAGATTTGATGTGGTTCGGCGTCGTTTGTAGAATTTGAAAAATTTTAAATTCTTAGGCTTGAATCCGTGCTTAATTCATGATTTTGGTGTTGTTTGATTTGGTTTGAAGGCTCGACTAAGTTCGTATGATGTTTTAGGATTGGTCGATATGTTTGGTTGAGGTCCCGGGGGCCTCGGGTGTGTTTCAGATGCTTAACGGAATGAATTTGGACTTAGGAAAAATCTGGTGCTTTTGCTGGTTCTGCTGTAATCGCACATGCGCAAGGCTGCCCGCAGGTGCGAGAAAATTGGCGCAGAAGCAGAGTTGGGTGGATTGGTCAGGGGTCGCAGGTGCATGGGAAAAGGCCGCATCTGCGATGCACGCAAATGCGCAAGACTGTTCGCAAGTGCGCAAGTTACGCAGAAGCGGAAGGCATTTCTGCAGGCGCGCACGCGCAGGTGCGGCCCTTTCGTCGCAGGTGCGAAGGCAGATGGGGCAAGTGAATTGCGCAGATGTGCACTTTTTCCGCACAAGCGCACCCGCAGGTGCGAGCCCAGGTTCCGCAGGTGCGGAAATACCTGGGCAGTGGTTAAAACCGAAGGGCTTCGCGATTTTTGTCATTTTTGACTTTGCAAACTCGGTTTAGGGCGATTTTTGAGAGCATTTTCGAGGCATTTCTTGAGGTAAGTCCCTTGTGCTTATTTTTGATCAATAATCTTGCCTTGCCATGTAGTTTCCCACCTAGTTAGTGTGTATTTAAGGTGAAAAATTGGAAGTTGGAGGCTAGGAATTTGGAAGTTTGATTTGTGGATTTGGAGGACCATTTGGTGTCGGATTTTAGTAAATTTGATATGGTTAGACTCGTGAGTGAATGAGTGTTCAAAATTTATAATTTTTACCCGATTCCGAGACGTGGGCCCGGGGAGAGTTTTGGGCGTTTTTCCTAATTTCACGCTTTAGATTCGATTTAATTAGTTAAATTAGTTACTTATAGTTATATTTACATTATGCAATTGCTTAGAATAGATTCGGGCCATTTGGAGTCGGATACTCGTGGCAAGAACGTGATATCAAGTTGATTTGAGCGGTTCGAGGTAAGTGGCTTACCTAACCGTGTGTTGGGGACTATCCCCTTAGGATATTTCGATATTATTTGGTGTGTGGGCGCCGTGTACGTGAGGTGACGAGTACGTACATGGGTTGTTATTGCAAAAAATCCTGTTTATCCTTTTTAAATCATAAATTATTTCTCTTATTAAATGGCACTAATATGTTTAATTGTTTAGTTTAGACTTAGAAAAGCATGCTTACGTGTTTTAACTGCCTATTTGACATTCTGTGCGCCATGCTTAGTTAAATCCCTATTTTCCTTATCTGTGTTCAGTATAAACTGTATAACTCGATGCCACACCTGCCATTTCATCTTGCGTTGCATATTTAAATTGGGACTACAGACGTATTTCGGGAGATTGCCCTGTCTTGCATATTTATTTTGGGACTACGAACGTATTCCAGCAGATCCTCCCTATCTTGCATATTTACTTTGGGACTACAGACGTATTCCGGGAGATCCCCCTTATCTTGCATATTTACTTTGGAACTACGGATGCATTCCGGGAGATCCCCCACCACTGCATATTTACTTTGGGACTACAGACGTATTCCGGAGATCCCCCAGCACTGCATATTTACTTTGGGACTACAGACGTATTCCGGGAGATCCCCCTATACTGCATATTCATTCGGAACTACGGGACAGTATCCCGGGAGATTTCCCACTGTGTTTACATTGTTCTGAGCCGAGGGCTCCCTTAACTGTTAAATTTTCGAGAATCTCTTTAACTGTGTTACCATAAATCTTACTTATATCTTTTACTGTTTAATTTATTATATTTACTCTGATAGGGCTTTGACCTGACCTCATCATTACTCGATCGAAGTTAGGCTTGGCACTTACTGGGTACCATTGTGGTGTACTCATGCCCTTCCCTGCACATGTTTGCGTGTGCAGATCCAAGTGCGAGCTATCAGCCTCAGGGTTAGTGCGTGATGCTGATTTTAGGAGATTTCAAGGTACTACTGCTTGTGTCCGCAGATCTTCGGAGTCCCTTTCTACTCCCTCGCCTAGAGACTTTCTTTATTATCTTCAGACTTTTGTATAGAGCTACTTAGATTATAGTAGCTTGTGAGTTAGTGATATTCCGGGTCTTGGAAAATTATTTTGTATATGCCGAGTGGTACTTCTCTTGGCTATTCATAATATGCTGTTTATATTTAAAATGTTGTGTTTTCTTTATATTTTTTGTAATATTAGGTTTACCTAGTCGTAAAGACTAGGTGCCATCACGACACCTTACAGAGGGTTAATTTGGGTCGTGACAAGTTGGTATCAGAGAACTAGGTTCATAGGAGTCGTGAGTCACAAGCCGGTTTATTAGAGTCTCGCGGATCGATGTGGAGATATCCGTACTTATCTTTGGGAGGCCATGTAACTGTTAAGAACAATCATACTTCTTTGATTTCCTTGTCGTGCGAGTTTTTGACATAAAAAAAAATAAAATAAAAAATTTCTAAGATTCTATTCTATTCTTTCTCATAGATGGTGAGGACCCGTACCGGGAGGACCGTCGATCAGGCACCCGAGCCCCCTGCCAGAGCTGCCAGAGGTCGGGGTCGGGGAAGAGGACGACCACGCGGTGCAGCCCGAGCACCTGCGAGAGGAGTCCCCAGCAGCTCCAATTGGAGGGCCAACACCGGAGATCCCTATTGCTACTTCAGCCCTCCAGGAGACTTTAGCTCAGTTCTTGAGCATGTTCAACACTTTGGCTCAGGCTGGACTATTTCCGATAGCTCTCGCTACATCTCAGGCCGGGGGAAGGGCACAGACTCCCGCATCCCGCACTCCTGAGCAGAGGGTCCAGGTTGATCAGACCCCAGAATATATTCCTATGCCCCCAGTGGCTCCGATTCAGCATGAGACCAGGGTAGCTGCTTCTGAGGCAGAGCAGCTCAGATTGAGAGGTACAAGAAGTACCACCCACCTACTTTCAGCGGACTAGCTTCAGATGATGCCTTGGGTTTTCTTGAAGAGTGTCATCGCATTCTCCGCATTATGGGCATTGTG
Source organism: Nicotiana tabacum (assembly GCF_000715075.1). Taxonomy (NCBI): domain Eukaryota; kingdom Viridiplantae; phylum Streptophyta; class Magnoliopsida; order Solanales; family Solanaceae; genus Nicotiana; species Nicotiana tabacum. Next base: position 51,319,978 of record NC_134083.1, read on the forward strand.
GAGAAGAGTGAGGTTTCTTTAACCGCTTTCCAGTTGAGGGGAGCAGCATATCAGTGGTGGCATGCCTATGAGCTGAGTAGTCCGGACGAGGTAGCCTCACTCACTTGGACTCAGTTTTCAGAGATGTTCTTGCGTGAGTATGTTCCTCAGAGCCTCAGGGACGCTTGGTGCGCAGAGTTTGAGCAGCTGCATCAGGGTGCTATGACTGTGTCGGAGTATGCAATCCGTTTCAGTGAGTTAGCTCGCCATGCACCGACTCTGGGTACTACAGTCAGAGAGAGGGTTCGTCTCTTCATTGATGGACTGCACCCCAGTATTCGGACCAGCATGGCCAGAGAGTTGGAGATGGACATCACTTATCAGCAGGCAGTGAGCATTGCTATGAGAGTGGAGGGCATGTTTGCCCGGGACTGAGAGGAGAGAGAGGCCAAGAGGTCTCGAGAGTCTGGTTATTATTCAGGAGCTCATGCACCAGCAGTACGCTATAGTAGGGGTTTTGTGAGTCGCCCAATTCATTCAGCTCTTCCAGCAGCCAGCGGTGTTCCAGCTCCTCCTAGACATCAGGAGCCCTATTATGCACCGCCGGTATCTATCCTGCCTTATACTTGAGGTGCTATTACCGGTCAGTCCAGCAGGCCAGGTCCGAGTCAGTCTCAGTCGTCGCGTCCCCCGAGAGGTTGTTTTGAGTGTGGTGACACTCATCACCTGGTTAGAGATTTCCCTTCACAGAGGTGCCACCCCACCTCCTCAGCCGGCTCGAGGTGGAGGTCGCCCTAGAGGGGGAGGCGAGGCCCGGTACTATGCCCTTCCAGCCCGTTCAGAGGCCGTTGCTTCAGATTCAGTCATCACAGGTATCGTCCCTGTCTGTCATAGGGATGCATCAGTATTATTTGACCCAGGCTCTACGTATTCATATATGTCTTCTTATTTTGCTCCACATTTGGGGATATCTCGGGATTCTTTGAGTTCCCCTATTTATGTATCTACTCCCGTGGGAGATTCTCTCATTGTGGACCGTGTATATCGGTCGTGTTTGATTGCTCTTAGTGGTTTTGAGATCAGAGCCGATTTGTTATTACTTAGTATGGTAGATTTTAATGCTATCTTGGGCATGGACTGGTTGTCACCTCATTATGCTATTCTTGATTGTCACGCTAAGACCGTGACGCTGGCTATGCCAGGCTGGCCGAGATTAGAGTGGAGAGGTACCTTAGAGTATACTCCCCGTAGGGTCATTTCATTTCTTAAGGCTCAGCAAATGGTTGAGAAGGGGTGTGATACGTATTTGGCCTATGTGAGAGATGTCAGTATTGATACCCCTACAGTCGAGTCGGTTCCAGTAGTGAGGGACTTTTCAGATGTATTTCCAGCTGATCTTCCGGGCATGCCGCCCGACAGAGATATTGATTTTGGCCTTGATTTGTTGTCGGACACTCAACCCATTTCTATTCCTCCCTACCGTATGGCTCCTCTTGAGTTGAAGGAGCAGTTGCAGGAGTTGCTTGATAAGGGTTTCATCAGGCCCAGTGTATCACCTTGGGGTGCTTCGGTCTTATTTGTAAAGAAGAAGGATGGTTCTATGCGTATGTGTATTGATTATCGGCAGTTGAACAAGGTTACAGTGAAGAACATGTATCCATTGCCTCGTATTGATGACTTATTTGATTAGTTACAGGGTGCCAGAGTGTTTTCCAAGATTGACTTACGTTCAGGTTATCATCAGTTGAAGATTCGGGAGTCGGATATCTCGAAGACTGCTTTCAGGACCAGATATGGTCACTATGAGTTTCTTGTCATGTCATTTGGGCTGACCAATGCCTCAACAACCTTTATGTATTTGATGCACAGTGTGTTCCGGCCTTATCTTGATTCCTTCATCATTGTGTTTATTGACGAAATCCTGGTATATTCCCGGTCTCGGGAAGATCATGAGCAACACCTGAGGACCGTGCTTCAGACTTTGAGGGAAAAGAAATTGTATGCAAAATTTTCTAAGTGTGAATTTTGGCTTGATTCAGTGGCATTCTTGGGCCACATAGTGTCTTGTGATGGGATCAAGGTAGATCCGAAGAAGGGGGAGGTAGTGCAGAGTTGGCCTAGACCGTCATCAGCTACTGAGATCCGTAATTTCCTTGGTTTGGCGGGGTATTACTGTCACTTTATGGAGGAATTTTCATCTATTGCGGCACCTATGACCAGATTGACCCAGAAGGGTGCTCCGTTCAGGTGGACCGAGGAGTGTGAGGAGAGCTTTCAGAAGCTCAAGACATCTTTGACTATAGCCCCAGTATTAGTATTGCCTATAGGTTCGGGGTCCTACACTGTCTATTATGATGCCTCGAGGATTAGCCTTGGAGCGGTATTGATTCAGGACCGTAGGGTGATTGCCTACGCGTCCAGACAGCTGAAGGTGCATGAAAAAAACTATCCTGTCCACGACCTTGAGTTAGCAGCTATTGTTTATGCCTTGAAGATTTGGAGGCATTATTTGTACGGAGTTCCTTGTGAGATTTACACTGATCACCGGAGTTTGCAGCACTTGTTCAGGCAGAAGGACCTTAATTTGCGTTAGCGGAGGTGGTTGGAGCAACTTAAAGACTATGATATCACTATATTTTACCACCCGGGGAAGGCCAATATAGTGGACGATGCCTTGAATCGCCGTGCAGAGAGTTTGGGGAGTTTGGCATATCTTCCGGCAGCCGAGAGGCCCTTAGCCTTGGATGTTCAGGCCTTAGCCAGCCAGTTCGTGAGATTGGATATTTCAGAGCCTAGCCGGGTATTAGCTTGTGTGGTTGCTCGGTCTTCTCTTTATGACCGTATCAGGGAGCGCTAGTATGATGATCCTCATCTTCTAGTTCTTCAGGACAAGGTTCAGCGAGGTGATGCCAGAGATGTGACTATTGGTGATGACAGTGTGATGAGGATGCAGGGCCGGATCTGTGTGCCCAATGTAGATGGGCTTCGGGAGTTGATTCTCGAGGAGGCCCACAGCTCGCGGTACTCCATTCATCCCGGTGCCGCGAAGATGTACCAGGATTTGAGACAACACTATTGGTGGAGAAGAATGAAAAATGATATAGTTGGGTTTGTGGCCAAGTGTCTCAACTGTCAGCAAGTTAAATATGAGCATCAGAGACCGGGTGGATTACTTCAAAGGTTAGAGATCCCAGAGTGGAAGTGGGAGCGGATCACCATGGACTTTGTAGTTGGACTTCCACGGACTTTGAGAAGGTTCGATGCTATTTGGGTGATCGTGGATAGGCTGACCAAGTCAGCTCATTTTATTCCAGTGTTGACCACTTATTCTTTTGAGAGGTTGGCTGAGATTTATATTAGAAAGATTGTCTGCCTTTATGGTATTCCAGTATCCATCATTTCAGACAGAGGTACACAGTTCATATCACGGTTTTGGAGAGCTGTACAACAGGAGTTGGGTACTAGGGTGGAGTTGAGCACAACCTTTCACCCTTAGACGGACGGGCAGTCCAAGCGCACGATTCAGATTCTTGAGGATATGTCCGTGCCTTTGTGATGGAGTTCGGAGGGTCATGGGACCAATACTTGCCACTTGCAGAGTTTGCCTACAACAATAGTTACCAGTCCAGCATTCAGATGGCATTGTATGAGGCTTTGTATGGTAGGAGGTGCCAGTCCCCAGTGGGATGGTTTGAGCCGGGCGAGGCCCGATTGTTGGGTACAGATTTGGTTCAGGATGCCCTGGATAAGGCGAAGGTGATTCAGAAGAGACTTCACATAGCCCAGTCCAGGCAGAAGTGTTATGCGAACCGTAAGGTTCGTGATTTGGAATTTATGGTTGGTGAGCGGGTCTTGCTTCGGGTATCGCCTATGAAGGGCGTCATGAGGTTCGGGAAGAAGGGCAAGCTGAGCATGTGGTTCATTGGTCGTTTTGAGATATTGCGGCGAGTTGGGGAGGTTGCTTATGAGCTTGCCTTGCCTCCCAGCCTAGTAGGAGTTCACCCGGTATTCCACGTGTCCATGCTCCGGAAGTATCACGGTGATCCAACTCATGTATTAGATTTCAGTTCAGTCCAGTTGGACAAAGATCTATCTTATGTTGAGGAGCCAATAGCCATTTTGGATAGGCATGTCAGAAAGCTAAATTCAAAAAATATTGCTTCAGTAAAGGTCCAGTGGAGGGGTCAGCCGGTCGAGGAGGCGACTTGGGAGACCGATCAGGATATACACAGCCAATACCCTCATCTTTTCACAGTTTCAGGTATGCCTTTATACTCGTTCGAGGACGAACGATTGTTTTAACAGGGGGAGAATATAACGACCCGACCGGTCATTTTGAGAGTTAGAGCCCCGAACCCCTATTAACTGCTTTCCCCATATCTATTTATGTTATTGTGACATGCCGGGATGATTGGTTTTGACTTTCGGAGTGTTTTGGGGCACTTAGTCCCTAGTTGTGAGTTTAAGTCTTAGAATTTGGGCCGTAGTCGGAACTGTGAGAAGACGGATCTGGAATGGAATTCCGTCGACTCCGTTAGCTCCCTTGATGATTTTGGGGTTAGGAGCGCGTCCGGAATATATTTTGGAGGCCTGTAGTAGATTTAGGCTTGAATTGGCGAAAGTTAATTTTTTCTGTGATTTCGGCCGATAGTGAAAATTTTGATATCGAGCTCGGAATGGAATTCCGAAAGTGGTTGTAGGTTCGTAAAGTCATTTGTGACATGTGTGTAAAATTTGAGATCATTCAGACTAGATTTGATGTGGTTCGGCGTCGTTTGTGGAATTTGAAAAATTTTAAATTCTTAGGCTTGAATCCGTGCTTAATTCATGATTTTGGTGTTGTTTGATGTGGTTTGAAGGCTCGACTAAGTTCGTATGATGTTTTAGGATTGGTCGATATGTTTGGTTGAGGTCCCGGGGGCCTCAGGTGTGTTTCGGATGCTTAACGGAATGAATTTGGACTTAGGAAAAATCTGGTGCTTTTTGTCTGGTTCTGCTGTAATCGCACCTGCGCAAGGCTGCCCGCATGTGCGAGAAAATTGGCGCAGAAGCGGAGTTGGGTGGATTGGTCAGGGGTCACAGGTGCATGGGAAAAGGCTGCATCTACGATGCCCGCAAATGCGTAATACTGTTTGCAAGTGCGCAAGTTACGCAGAAGCGGAAGGCATTTCCGCAGGTGCGCACGCGCAGGTGCGACCCTTTCGTCGCATGGGCGAAGGCAGAGGGGGCAAGTGAATTGCGCAGATGCGCACGTTTTCCGCACAAGCGCACCTGCAGGTGCGAGCCCAGGTTCCGCATGTGCGGAAATACCTGGGCAGTGGTTAAAACCAAAGGGCTTCGCGATTTTTGTCATTTTTGACTTTGCAAACTCGGTTTAGGGCGATTTTTGAGAGTATTTTCGAGGCATTTCTTGAGGTAAATCCCTTCTGCTTATTTTTAATCAATAATCTTGCCTTGCCATGTGTTTTTTCACCTAGTTAGTGTGTATTTAAGGTAGAAAATTGGAAGTCGTAGGCTAGGAATTTGGAAGTTTGATTTATGAATTTGGAGGACCATTTGGTGTCGGATTTTAATAAATTTGATATGGTTAGACTCGTGAGTGAATGGGTGTTCAAAATTTGTAATTTTTACCCGATTCCGAGATGTAGGCCCAGGGGAACTTTTTGGGCTTTTTTCTAATTTCACGCTTTAGCTTCGAATTAATTAGTTAAATTAGTTACTTGTAGTTATATTTACATTATGCAATTACTTTGAATAGATTCGGGCCATTTGGAGTCGGATACTCGTGGCAAGAACATGATATCGAGTTGATTTGAGCGGTTCGAGGTAAGTGGCTTGCCTAACCCTGTGTTGGGGACTTTCCCCTTAGGATATTTCGATACTATTTGGTGTGTGGGCACCGTGTACGTGAGGTGACGAGTACGTACACGGGCTGTTATTGCAAAAAATCCCCTTTATCCTTTTTAAATCATAAATTTTTTCTCTTATTAAATTGCACTAATATGTTTAATTGTTTAGTGTAGACTAGGAAAGCATGGTTACGTGTTTTAACTGCCTATTTGACATTCTGTGCGTCATGCTTAGTTAAATCCCTATTTTCCTTATCTGTGTTCAGTATAAACTGTATAACTCGATGCCATACCTGTCATTTTATCTTGCGTTGCAAATTGAAATTGGGACTACAGACGTATTCCGAGAGATCCCCCTGTCTTGCATATTTACTTTGGGACTACAGACGTATTCCGGGAGATCCCCCAGCACTGTATATTTACTTTGGGACTATGGACGTATTCCTAGAGATTCCCCTGTACTGCATAATCATTCGAAACTACGTGGCGGTATCCTGGGAGATTTTCCACTGTGTTTACATTGTTCTGAGCCGAGGGCTCCCTTAATTGTTAAATTTTCGAGAATCTCTTTAACTGTGTTACCATAAATTTTACTTATATCTTTTACTGTTCAATTTATTATATTTACTCCGGTAGGGCCTTGACCTGACCTCGTCACTATTCGACCGAGGTTAGGCTTGGCACTTATTGGGTACCATTGTGGTGTACTCGTGGCCTTCATTGCACATGTTTTCGTGTGCAGATCCAGGTGCGATCTATCAACCTCGGGGTTAGTGCGTGCTGCTGATTTTAGGAGACTTCAAGGTACTACTGCTTGCGTCCGCAGATCTTTAGAGTCCCCTTCTACTTCCTCGCCTAGAGACTTTCTTTATTATCTTGAGACTTTTGTATAGAGCTACTTAGATTATAGTAGCTTGTGACTTAGTGATATTACAGGTCTTGTAAAATTATTTTGTATATGTCGAGTAGTACTACTCTTGGCTATTCATAATATGCTGTTTATATTTAAAATGTTGTGTTTTCTTTATATTTTTCGTAATATTAGGCTTACCTAGTCGTAAAGACTAGGTGCCATCACGACACCTTACGGAGGGTTAATTTGGGTCGTGACAGATTACTACTACTTTCACCTTTACTACTTTCTTTAATAGTTTTTTTTATAGCTAAATACATTTTTAGGTACTTTAATTTAAATATGAAATTAAATTTAAAAAGTTATCACAAACATTAAACAGACAAATGAAATACGAAAATAGAACATGTAAAGTAAACACAAAAATTAAGCACTAAAATGATACGCAAACATTATATATTAAAATTAGGAGATGGAACGAGTGCACCGTGATTAAATATTGAAACTTGAAGAAATTGCCCAAAATATTGATCCAAATACTTGATAAATTAATTTGAAACTTGAAAGTTATTCCAAAAATTTGCCCAAATACTTGAAACTTATCACTTGATAGTTGATAGTGAGAAAATTGAGAGAATAATATAGATAGAATGTAAGAGATTTGAGAGAAAATGAATGATTTTTGTGGAAAAGAATAAAGAAGGATAGGGGTATTTATAGTAGAAAATATGGCCAAAGTATAATTTAATAAACTTAGGGGTTATATTAAAAATTGGGGGGGGGGGGGGTGTTATAGCGGTGTTTGGCCGTTAGGAACGGCTATTTTTGCAATTGGAGCCGTTGTCCAACGGCTAGAAGTCAAAAAAAAATAAAACAGGCGAGACGGGACTGGACGAAACGGGACGGGACAAACGGGACGAAATGGCCATCCCGTCCCATCCCGTGTCCCGTTTAACATGGGCCCATCCCGTTTAGAATTATGTGGGTCGGGACGACAACCTTAGTTTCGACTATGAAATCGTTTTGCCCGTTGAGTTAGCACAACATTTTAACTACTTTTCTTATAGCTTATTTGGCTAAGTTTTTGGGAAATAAAAGTATTTTTTATTTTTAAAAGTTCCTAGTTTAGAGGTGTTTGGTCAAATTTTTAGGAAAAAAATTAGGTGCTTTTGAGTTAGTAGCAAGAATTGTTTTCAAAAGCTAAATAATAGTAGCTTTTTCCTACTAAGTATTTTTTGAAATGTTGACAAAGCACAAACCGCTACTTTAATATTGATAAAAATATTTTTTAATATCCAAATGCAAATTGTTGCTCTATAAAATTAATTTTTCGTAAAACAAGTTTGATAAAAGTATTTTTCAAAATAAATAAATTTTATAAGCTTGCACAATCAATGAGTTTTGTCGTATGATACATAAGTCAAGAAGTTTACGCACAGAGGTGGAGTTAGGATCTGAACCTTATTGATTCGAGATTATATTCCTTTTAAGTTATTGAGTTCTAATTTAATAATTTGTACAATATTCATTGGGCTTTGTTAATACAAATACATCTTTTGAACAAAAGTTATTGGGTTTGACCGAACTAGGAACCAAAGCTCCGCCCATGTTTACACTAGTGAATCAAGGTATTTTTTCCCCACCAATTAGGCATTCTATCACCTCTTAATATAACACTAAATATGGTAAATGATCATACTCCAACCTCTCCAAAAACTTTAAGACATCTATTAAGATACTATGAGACATTTCTAATCATAATTTTCATGGCATCCTTTATCTTTGCCAGCGTAATTCTATAAGAGTATAGTTAAAGATTCTTTCATGCATAGATGTAGGGGTGACAAAACTAACCCAAACCCATTTGATCCACCCAAGTTTTAATGAGTCTGGGCTAAAACGATTTTGAAAATGTGTTGTTTCGGGCTAGCTCAAGTTAACACATAAAAAATCAGTAAATATTGCGTGGGACATCCTATTTGGATGCCCTTTTTAACTTGTACCCGTTTTGTTTTTTCGGTTGCATCCGCACCCGATTTTTTGTTAAAAGCATTTTAAAAAGATAATTTTACCCTTCTTTAATAAAAGATTACTTTCTCTCCAAGTATACAACATATTGTCTCTTGTCTCTGTCTCTCTCTCCCCTTCTTCCCGATTTTTGATTATTCTCTGAAATCAAACGGGTTTTTGCCATTGCGTTTTGCTTGATATTGCAACTGTTTCTTCTCCAACAAAATTAAGTATAATCACATGTACGATTTTAATAGTTGTTTTTGTACATTGCATTAACTGTGTATGTAGTTTTAATTTAGGATTAGTTTTATGATTTAATTTCTGAATTTTTTGTTGTTGTTGATAGCAATCTTAGTTGAATCGTTTTCCGTTTTTTATTTGTGCTAAACTAGTTTCCTTGGTTTTACTTTGATCAGTGCATTAGTTTTGTAGGGTTTTCTTTTACGATGAGTGTTTTTAGGTTTTTTGAAACCGTGTTTGTGTTTTTGATGAAAATTCTATACATTCTTTTGTGATTGTTAGAGACGTTAAAATTTTTAAAAATTTTGAGACTCAAATAGATGAGGCTATTAAAGTCTAAAGTTTATAATACTTCAAGGATAACTTAAGTCTGTAAAGTTTGAAGTTAAAAGGCTTTAAAATATAACTTAAGCCAAATTGTTCTGAAGTTTTTAATGATTCTTTTGATCTGGTATGAAGTTATAAAAGCTGTAAAACATAAATTATGCCATAATATTCTGAAGTTATTTTTCTCACATGTAATTTTTTTTCAACTGATGGCATCTAGGAAATCCGAAGCACCTAAAGATCCTAAAGTACCTAAAGCACCTAGAGTACGTAAATCTCCTTCAGTTCATGTTGTTGTACCTATAAAACTAGGGGAGGGATATTATGAGTTTCGAGATTCGTTTAACTGTCCTGCTTACTGGAAGGGGAACCGCGATTTGAGGGGTTGTATCTTTCTTGAATCCTGCACAACATGAGAAGCTGAATAATGGCACATTTCGGTATATCATGGCTATGGAGAATTTTCATTGCAGCATGAAGTTGGTTCATTGTTTGATTCTTTCTCGCGTATTCACCAATGTTCGAGATTCCATTAGTTTCAAGATTTTTGGCCATGATGTGTCATTCAGCCTTGAAGACTTTCACATTATGTGCGATTTGAGGATCATAACACATAATGTTGAAAACCAATTATACGAGAGAGTAAGTTTCTGAAGCGCTATTTTGGGAAGTCTAAGGGTGTGACCTCGAAGGACATTTGAGAGTATATGATACGAAATCAAATTAAAAAGGATGATGTGAATTTCAAACACGTATGCGAGAGTGATGGAGATGCTGTGAAGCTTATGGAAATTCTTATTGTAAAGTCTATTTTGTTCGGAAGAAAACATGAATTAACTGTGTTGGAGGAGTATGCAACTATTGTTGAAGACGATGAGGCTTGTATTAATTATCCTTGGGGTAATGCGTCTTATGAGAAGCTTATTACCCCAATGAAACATGCTTTGGATAACAAGGACAAAACCAATGCAACTGAGTATACTGTAGGCGAATTTTCATATCCATTATGTGTTTGGTTCTATGAGCTGTAACGACCCGACCAGTCGTTTTGAGCTCTAACATGTCATCCGACAGTTTGAGTCCATGAGCAACTTCATTTCAGGTATTACAACTGGTACGCATGATCAAAATTGAATGTCGGGGAGATCGAAGTTGATATTGGAAAGAAAATCCTCATTTCGAAAGCCTTAAGTTGGAAGAATTGACTAAGATTTTTGAGTAAACGACCTCAGAATCGAGATTTGAAGGTTCTAACAGGTTCGTATGATAATTTAGAACTTGGGCGTATGTCTGGATCGGGTTTTGGGTAACTTGAGAGCATTTCAGCGCATATTGTGGAAGATAGCATTTTTAGAAGGATTTCATAAATTTGGGTTGAAGTGCATTTCAATGTTATCGATATTTGTTTGGGATTTTGAGTATGAGAATAGCTCTTTATGGTGATTATGATATCGGGAGGTCCGTAGGTCATTCTGGAGTCATTTGGCCAAAGTTATAAATTTGAAAATTTTGGGAAGTTTGGTCGAAAGTGGACTTTTTGATATCGGGGTCGGATTCTGATTCCGAAAGTTGGAGTAGGTCCATAATGTCAAATATGACTTGTGTACAAAATTTGAGGTCAATCAGACGTGATTTGATAGGTTTCAGCATCAATTGTGAAAGTTTGAAGTTTAAAAGTTCATTAAGCTTGAATTGGAGTGCGATTCACGGTTTTAGCGTTGTTTGTGTTGAGTTAAAGGCTCGACTAAGTTCGTAATGTGTTTTGGAATTGGTTGGTGTGATTGGACGGGGTCCCGGGGGCCTCGGGTGGATTCCTGATGGTTAACGAATTGGATTCGGCCTTATGAAGATTTGCTAAGCATGCTGTCATCTGGTGTAACCACACCTGCGAGGGCTTGGCCGCAGGTGCGGAGCCGCAGAAGCGGCCAAAAGGGAGCAGATGCGATTTTGGTGGGGAAGTGTTGAGACCGCAGGTGTGGTCATCTAGCCGCAAAACCGAGATCGCACATGCGGAAAGGAAGGCGCAGAAGCGGACGTGGGCAGCTGGGGGATTTACCGCAGAAGCGGAACATTTGTGCACTTGCGGAACCGCAGAAGCGATCAAGTGACCGCAGGTGCGAGGATCGCTGGGCAGAGGAGTATAAGCGGGACTTGGCCCATTTTTTCTCCCATTTTCATTTGGTTTGTGCGATTTTGGAGAGTTTCAAGGGGTAATTTTCTTCAATAATCACAAGGTAAGTTATTCCCACTTGTTATAAGTTAAATACATGGTTTGTATAAGGATTTAAACATAAAAATTAGTAGAAATTATGGGGTTTTGGTAGAAAACCTAGAATTTGGTATTTTTGTATTGTTACCACGAATTTGAGCATGGAATTGGACATAAATTATATATTTGAGTTCGTGAGATTATGGATAAACTTTATCTTCGAAACTTTTCGAAATCCGGGCATGTGGACCCGAGGTGATTTTATCGACTTTTCGAACGGAGTTGAGAATTGTTGTAAATAGGATTATAATGAGTATTAGAGTATATATTTATGGATTTGCTCATTTATTGAATAGTTTTGGAGCGTGGGACATCGATTTGAGTTGATTGAATGGCCGGGATCCATTTATGAAACTTTGGAGCGAGGTAAGTCTCTTTTCTAACCTTGTAAGAGGGAATTTACCCCATAGGTAAAATAATTCAATATGTGCTTCTATTTGTGGGGTATACGTGCGTAGCTACTATTATACTTATGTCCGGGTAGTCTAGGACCCAAATCACGTTATTGTAATGACCCGACTTGTCGTTTTAAGAATTAAGACCCCGTTCAGTGACTTAAGGTCTTGAGAAGCTTCACAATATGTATTATGACCCACAGGTGTGGTCGAGTTTGATTTACTGAAGATTCAAAATTAAATTAAAAGAACAATCCTTATTTAGAAGCATAAATGGAAAGAGTTGGCCAGAGAGTTAACTATTGAGTAAACGATCTCAGATTCAAATTCTCATGGTTCCAATAGTTCTTTATGGTGATTTTGGACGTAGGAGTGTGTCCAAAAAATTATTTGGAAGTCCGTAGTGGAATTTGGCTTGAAATGGCGAAAATAGAATATTTGGGAAGTTTGACCGGGGAGTTGACTTTTTGATATCGAGGTCGGAATCCAGTTCTGAAAAATTGTGTATGTCCGTTATGTCATTTATGACTTGTGTGCAAAATTTGAAGTCAATCAGACGTGATTTGATAGGTTTCGACATTAAATGTAGAAGTTGGAATTTCTTAGTTTCATTAAGCTTGAATTGGGGTATGATTCGTGGTTTTAGCACTGTTCGATGTAATTTGAAGTTTCGACTAAGTTCGTATGATATTTTAGGACTTATTGGTATGATTTGACGGGTCCCGAGGGGCTTAGGTGTATTTTTAGATAATTGGTTGAAAGACTAGTAAAGTTAAAAAATTTGGGAGTTTGACCATGGTCAATATCGGGTCAAGACGACCTCCTTTCAGTATTTTGAGTGTGAGAGCAGGTCCGTAGCATGTTTTATGATTGAAATTTATATATGGTTTGTGTTCGGGAGGTTCTGGATGAGTTTCAGGGTGGTTTCAGATCATTTCGGAGAAGTTTGAGTTTGCTGGTTTCTGGTGAAACACTGTTCATTCGCAATTGCAAACCATTTATGGCAATTGCAAAAATACTGTTCATTCGCAATTGCGAACCATTTATGGCAATTGCGAAAACACTGTTCATTCGCAAATGTGAAGTTTTTGTTCGCAAATGTGAACCTGGGCAGAAACTTAAGGATTGAAATCTGTCATTTCTTCATTTTCGATTGGGATTTTTGGAGCTCGGTTTTTGGGCGATTTTGAGGATTTCTTCACGACTTCGACTGGGGTAAGTGTTCTATATCCTAAAGTGATTATATTTCATGAATCTATGATTATATTCATCGTTTAATTCAGATTTAAATGGAAGAAATCAAGATTTTTACAAAATCTTCCAAAAATAAAAATTTAAGATTTGGAGGTCGAGTTGTTATTGGAATTCGATAAAATTGATATGGTTGAGCTCGTATCGGAATGGGTGTTCATATTTCATAAAAATTATGTCGGGTTCCGAGGGGCGGGCCCCGCGTTAACTTTTGTTGACTTTTTGGAATAAAAGTTTAAGTCGACGTATTATTATTCAGAATTATTTCCGATAAATTTTAATGAAGTTATACAATTAATTTGGGTAGATTTGAGCTTTCCGGAGGCCAATTCAAGCAAGAAGGCTATTTTGGAATATCGGCCTAATTTCAAAAAGGTAAGTGTCTTGCTTAACCTCGAGTGGAGGAATTACCCCTTAGGCATTATGTCTTATGTGCCATTTGTGAAATGTGAAAAGCTGCGTACGCGAGGTGACGAGTACGTACTCGGACTTATACGTGCAAAATTCATTAAAATAAAGTCTTAGGCATTATTGCGTAGTAAATTAGAAAATTGTGGAAAATAATTAAATCATTTGTTTGCCATGCCTAAATTCTTATTGTTGAATTTGTTTTTATATGATAATTTGATGTGATTGTTACTTGAAATATTTATAAAATTTCGTGAGTATTATTGGTTTAATATTTTTTGGAAATTAATTCCAATATGAATCTTCTTATGCAAATAATTAATTTAAGCGAGCTTAAGAATAAGTGTTAATATAATTATCTAAATTTGTATTAATGAAGGTTTTGCTTTATGCTGAGTAATTTCTATCTCAATTGATTATTTTTGGGTGTTATATACATTGTGTGGAGCCTTGGGCTATTTGTTGTGAAATTAATTGATTTTGTTATATCTTTGGAATTTGGTTGTGGCCATTGGGCAAATTGTGATATGAATTGATTTTATTATATTGTCGTGTTAATTTTCCGTGTAAATTAATGTGTTGTGTGAGTTACTATTTTGGGGAGATAAGATTGGTATAAGGGTGACATTTCACTGTTGTTGTGTTTGTTGGAATATTGTCTGGGCAGAGCGGTAAGGGTGGCTATAGGAGCGATAAGGGTGGCAATAAGAGCGATAAGGATGACTATTGATATTGTTTGGGCAGAGCGATAAGGGTGGCTATGGTGTTGATAATTTTCATGTGATGTTGTGATTTTCTTGTGTTTATTTTTATACTTTGTGCAACTTGTCTTGTTGTTGGTAAATTGATAACAAGCTGATTTATGTTGAAATTGAGAGCCTATGGCTATTGCCAGGCGGATTATAAAATGAAATGTGGGCACGAGGTGCCGTGAGTAAATAATGGGAATATTTGGCACATGGATTGTCCGTGCAGTTGTGATATAAAATGTGGGCACGAGGTGCTGTGATGAAATGGTAATGATAATTGGCACGTGAATTGTCCGTGCAGTTGTGATATGAAATGAGGGCACGAGGTGCCGAGAAAATATGATGATTTAATTATGGGCACGAGGTGCTGTGAAAATATGAAAATGGGCTGAGACCCGTGTTTATGAAAAATATGAAAATGGGCTGAGACCCGTATTTTTATGATTACGAAATGAGGTGTCACATTGTGACTTTTTAATTGAAAGAATTATATTCAAAATATTTATTTGGAAGGATTTTTAACTTAGAAAGTATTATATGAAAGAATTTTATCTGAAAGATATTTATTTGAGGAAATTATATTTGAAATGATTTATTGAAAGGATTATATTTGAAAAATAATTATTTGAGAAAATTATATTTGGAAGAGAGTTATCTGGAAGAATTATATGTGAAAGACATTTATTTGAAGGACTTGATTTAATTGGGTGTACTTGTGTTTATTAATTTTTGAGTGATATTAATGGTATTCTTATTGTCTGTTGTGCATATCACTAGTTGTTCCATGTTGTCCTATTGTTATTTGTTTCCTATTATTTGTATATTATATTGCACATGTTATTAGACTAGTGAGTGTCATGACTGTACCTCGTCTCTACTCTATTAAGGTTAGTCTTGATACTTACTGGGTACCGATCATGGCGTACTCATACTACACTTCTGCATATTTTTGTGCAGAGCCAGGTATTGAAGATATCGGACTTGAGCAGAGTTAAAGCGCGATCATAAGGATTCAAGGTAGAGCTGCTTGGCCGTCGCAGTCCCTTGGAGTCTTTTCATTTCATTGTACTGTTAATTTGTAATCAAACAGTATTGTATATTCGGTCCTCGTGATCATTCCATGTATTCAGTTAGAGTTCGTGACTCAGTACTACCAGTCTTGGGAGGTTGTGTATTGTAATTATTTTCGTTGTTCGATTTTAATTCAAAAAAAAATGGCTTCAAAATGTAATAGAAATCGGCTTACCTAGTCTTAGAGACTAGGTGCCATCACGACGCCTGTGGTGGGATTTTTGGTCGTGACAAGTTGGTATCATAGCTCTAGGTTCATAGGTTCTACGAGTCACGAATGAGTCTAGTAGAGTCTTGCGGATCGGTACGGAGACGTCTGCACTTATCTTCGAGAGGCTACAAAACTGCTAGGAAATTTCCATTTCTTTCATTCATGTCGTGCGAAATTCGTTGAATTTGGAATTTGAGCCTTTGTATCTCTATTCTCTTACAGATGGTGAGGACACGTGCTACCAGGTTAGCTGAGCAGGCATCCACTCATACTGCTAGGGCTGCAAGAGGCCGGGGCCGAGATAGAGGTCGAGGTAGAGGTCGAGGAAGGGCACGTGCTACGACTAGAGCACCTATCAGAACAACAGTTGAGGAGCCACTAGTAGCTTCAGTTGGGGGACAGGTACCAGAAGCACCTGTTGTTACCCCCGGACTTTAGGAGACGATAGCATAATTCCTGAGTATGTTTGGTACATTAACTCAGGCGGGATTGATCTCTGTTGCACCAAACATTTCGCAGATTGGGGGAGTAGCTCAGACTCCTACCACAACTCCAGAGCAACAGGTTCCCATTGGTCAGGTTTTGGGTGTAGTACCGGTACAACCTGTTATTCCGGTTCGACCTGAGGTCAGGCCAGAGGCATCAGAAGAAGAACAAAAGAGACTAGAAATGTTTAAGAAATATGATCCACCAACTTTCAGTCGCACAGCCACAGAGGATGCCCAATAATTTCTGGAAAATTGTCACCGTATTCTCGGCACCATGGGTATATTGGACGTGAGCGGAGTTGCCTTTACTACATTTCAACTGTCAGGCGCAACGTATCGGTGGTGGAAAATTTATGAAGAAGTTAGACCAGCCGATGCAACACCACCAACTTGGACTCAATTTTCGGAAATGTTCTTGAAAGAGTTTGTTCCCCAGACTCTCCGAGATGAGTGGCGCACAGAGTTTGAATGGTTGCGTCAGGGCACTATGACAGTGTCAGAATATGCTATCAGGTTCTGTGAGTTAGCCCGTCATGCACCTATCTTATTTCCTACAATCAGAGAATGGGTCCGCAGATTCATTGAGGGGCTCGACTATGATATTAAAATATGCATGGCTAGAGAGTTGCAAACTGATGCTCCATTTCAACAAGTAGTGGAGATTGCAAGGAAGATTAAGGGTGTTTTAGGCGAGGAAAGGGAGTCTAAGGAGGCCAAAAGGTCTCGAAGATCTGGAGGGTTCAGTGGGTTTTACTCTTCAGCTAGAACCCATTATAGCGGAGGCTCGAGCAGTAGGTTAGCTCAGTCCGCACATCAGATTACTCGAAGTGCTCTAGTTTACAGTACACCACCGACACGAGATTCTTACAGTGGTTATTCCAGTTATGCGGCACAGACTCAGCACGAGCAGCCGCGACCTCAGAGGGGTTGTTATGAGTATGGTGATACTAGGCATATCATGAGAGATTGTCCCAGACTTGGGAGGGGTGGATTTCATTTGAACGCTCCAGCCACAAGCTTTATTCCAATTGATACTCCACGTGCACAGTTAGCTAGAGGTGGAGGACAGATGGGTAGTGGGCGCCTAAGAGGTGGAGGCCCGATCCGTTGATATAATCTCTATGATTTGGCTGGGGCCAATAGACCATATGGTATCGTTATAGGTACGATCCTGATTTTATTATAAAAGGATATTTTCCTTAATTTGATTCGGTTTTGAATATTGAGGCGAGTCCTCCTATTATGCTCCACTTATGGTGAGCTTCATAAATTTATGACCCACTTATATTTTTATCCCCATTGGGAGATTTAAAGATGTGAGCCCGTGTCAGTTATTTTATTTCTGTACACCATTGAGGGCTATAAGTCCAAAAGTAATTTTTATTATTCATTACAGTGGGTTTAATGTGTGTCGGAATAATTGATTCCAATTTTTGTGAATTATATTCCCTACCGGTATGAGGGTTCATTATGTGTTATGAAAAATGTTTACGGAATTTATTGAAAAGAAGAAAAAAAGGAAATTGAAAATTTCAGTTGTGATTCGGAGTTGAGGACGAGATCCTCACATTTTATACATAATGTGAAATATTTAAATCGAGTTGCAAGCCGTGACAGAAGTTATGTAAGGACGAGGTCCTTGTGGTGAAATATTTATGAGTTTTAAAAAAAAATTTCCCTTTGTGAAATTTAATTGTACAATAGTATTAATAGGGAGTCATGCCTGTTAGGCTTATTTGATAATTCTTGTATATTTTTCGGTGCATATTCAGCCATTTTGGTGCTGTAGACATTGAGTTTTAACCTATGAGATGAGTGCCCAGGTGGCGTTAAATGTGACTCATTAATCCAAGTAAGCAATCATGAGGTCTTCATGCCTCACATTCTGTTGTAAGTATTGTGAAAATTTGGAATGAGGTGGTGGTTAATATGAGATTAATTGATGATGATGGAATTAATTATGAGCAACTTTTAAGACCAGAGATGTGGTGATGAACATACATATGATGTGCTTCATGTTCTGATATCATTATGATAATGCAGTGTTTGTAATGCTGAGATTGTGTTATTGATATATACATTGTGGATGTGTTGTTAGGAGTTGTTTTGGTGTTATTCTGGCAGATGGATAGGCCCAATTACAGGGGAGACTCTGCCAGTATTTCTGAAAAATTTAGGAGTTAGTAAAATTTGAAGGATTGAGATTTGTAAAGGAAGAGATAAGTTATGTTATGTGTTTGAGGGCGAATGACCCACCCTAAGCGGGGAAGAATGAAACACCCTAGAAAATATATGAAGTACTTCAACATTATCAAGAAAAATGATGTGTGCGTAGGCACGAGTTGCTATAGCCAGTTGAGACTAATACCGTGCGTTGTTGTGAAAATAAATCAGACCTTTTGAAATGTTGGAGTGTAAGAAATTGATCTTAAAGTTTACAAATATGGATAAAAGAAATAATCTCAAATGAGAAGATGTTGTCGGGTTTATATCAAATGCGGTAGCATGGAATCAACCATGAGTATATGTGTAAAAGTAAAAGCATCAATTTACTAACCTCAGAATAATTCTTAGAACGTTCGAGGGCGAACGTTTGTTTAAGAGGTGGAGAATGTAACGACCCGACTTGTCGTTTTAAGAATTAACGCCTCGTTCAGTGATTAAGGTCTCGAGTAACTTCGCAATATGTATTATAACCCACGAGTGTGGTCGAGTTTGATTTACTGAAGATTCGAAAATAAATTAAAAGAACAATCCTTATTTAGAAGCATAAATGGAAAGGGTTGACCGAAGAGTTGACTTTTGAGTAAACGATCTCCGATTCAAATTCCCATGGTTCCAATAGCTCTGTATGATGATTTTGGACATAGGAGCATGTCCAGAAAATTATTTGAAAGTTCGTAGTGGAATTTGGCTTGAAATGGCAAAAATAGAATTTTTAGAACGTTTGACCGGGGAGTTGACTTTTTGATATCGGGGTCGGAATACAGTTCTAAAAATTTGTATATGTCCGTTATGTCATTTATTACTTGTGTACAAAATTTGAGGTCAATCGGACGTGATTTGATAGGTTTCTGCATTAAATGTAGAAGTTGGAATTTCTTAGTTTCATTAAACTTGAATTGGGGTATGATTCGCGGTTCTAGCATTGTTCAATGTAATTTGAAGTTTCGACTAAGTTCGTATGATGTTTTAGGACTTGTTGGTATGATTTGACGGGTCCCGTGGGGCTTAGGTGTATTTTTGGAGCATTGGTTGAAAGACTAGTAAAGTTAAGAAATTTGGGAGTTTGACCATTCTCAATATCAGATCAAGACGACCTCCTTTCAGTGTTTTGAGTGCGCGAGCAGGTCCGTAGCATGTTTTATGATTGAAATTCATATATGGTTTGTGCCCGGGAGGTTTCAGATGAGTTTCAGGGTGGTTTCGGATCATTTCGGAGAAGTTTGAGTTTGCTGGTTTCTGGTGAAACACTGTTCATTCGCAATTGCGAAAACACTATTCATTCGCAATTGCGAACCATTTATGGCAATTGCGAAAACACTGTTCATTCGCAATTGCAAAAACACTATTCATGTGAGGTACTGTTCATTCGCAAATGTGAAATTTCTGTCCGTAAATGAGAACCTGGGCAGAAACTTAAGAATTGAAAATCTGTCATTTCTTCATTTTCAATTGGGATTTTTGGAGCTCGATTTTTGGGCGATTTTGAGGATTTCTTCACGACTTCAACTGGGGTAAGTGTTCTATATCCTAAAGTGATTATATTTCATGAATCTATGATTATATTCATCGTTTAATTCGGATTTAAATGGAAGAAATCAAGATTTTTACAAAATCTTTCAAAAACAAAAATTTAAGATTTGGAGGTCGAGTTATTATTGGAATTCGATAAAATTGGTATGGTTGAACTCGTGTCGGAATGGGTGTTCGGATTTCATGAAAATTATGTCGGGTTGCGAGGGGCGAGCCCCGCATTGACTTTTGTTGACTTTTTGGAATAAAATTTTAAGTCGACGTATTATTATCCGGAATTGTTTCCGATGAATTTTAATGAAGTTATACAATTAATTTGGATAGATTTGAGCTGTCCGGAGGCCAATTCAAGCAAGAAGGCTATTTTGGAATATCGGCCTAACTTCAAAAAGGTAAGTGTCTTGCTTAACCTCGAGTGAGGGAATTACCCCTTAGGCATTGAGTCTCATGTGCCATTTGTGAAATGTGAAAAGCCGTGTACGCGAGGTGACGAGTACGTACTCGGGCTTATACGTGCAAAATCCATTGAAATAAAGTCTTAGGCATTATTGCGTAGTTAATTGGAAAATTATGGAAAATTATTAAATCATTTGTTTGCCGTGCCTAAATCCTTATTGTTGAATTTGTTTTTATATGATAATTTGATGTGATTGTTACTTGAAATATTTATGAAATTTTGTGAGTATTGTTGGTTTAATATTTCTTGAAAATTAATTCCAATATGAATCTTCTTATGCAAATAAATTATTTAAACGAGTTTAAGAATAAGTGTTAATATAATTATCTAAATTTGCATTAATGAAGGTTTTGCTTTATGCTATGTAATTTCTATCTCAATTGGTTATTTTTGGGTGTTATATACATTGTGTGGAGTTATCAGACTTGAGCAGAGTTAAAACGCGATCATAAGGATTCAAGGTAGAGCTGCTTGGCCGTCGCAGTCCCTTGGAGTCTTTTCATTTCATTGTACTGTTAATTTGTAATCAAACAATATTGTATATTCGGTCCTCGTGATTATTCCATGTATTCAGTTAGAGTTCATAACTCAGTACTACTAGTCTTGGGAGGTTGTGTATTTTAATTATTTGCGCTGTTAGATTTTAATTCAAAAAAATGGCTTCAAAATGTAATAGAAATCGGCTTACCTAATCTAAGAGACTAGGTGCCATCACGACGCCTGTGGTGGGATTTTGGGTCGTGACAGTTATACTTGCGATGCTTGCATCCTACTTGTTTATTTAACCATTTAAAACATATTGGAACTTGATAAAGGAATTTCAAAAGGGTTAGACTTCACCTACTTGGGTTTTGGATGAGTCACTTGACCGTTAATGAGAATTGATATTTCTTTAAACATCAAACCTAAATAAATCCTTTATTGGTTGTCTGAATGTGTTTATCTTTTGTGGAACTAGCCGAACACCTCGGTAGATTAAATAGATGCATCTATGGTTCGCGCCGTTCGACCCTCCGACAGTGCACAGTTTAATATTATGTTGGATCGGGCCGTACAACCTCGACATGTTTTGTGCATGACTTAATTGGTTGTTTTGGAATTATTGATAATTGATATGGCCTCATTGGCCGGAGATATAAATTGTTAAAAGATAAAAATAAATTTGGAAATCCCCTATTAACAAGAGAATTATTTACCTGCCTCATGTTATTGAGTTTACCGTTGCCTCATAAAATCCATAATTTATTATATTATCGGTATATTATTATTGGACCACTAGTAAGTGTCAGAGTCGACCTCTCGTCACTACTTCTTCGAGGTTAGACTGGATACTTACTGGGTACACGTTAATTTACGTACTCATACTACACTTGCTGCACATTTTTGTGCAGGTGCATGTATGTCTAGCAGCCTTGCGGGCGCAGAGGTGTGGTCAATGCGGAGACTTAGGTGAGATGCATTTCCATCTACGATCCACAACTAGCAGAGTCCCCTTCATAGTTACTTATGTATTTTCTTGTCTAATTTGTATTCTAGACAGGTGTTGTATTTTATTTTATCTTCCTAGTTGATGCTCATGCACTTGTGACACCAGGTTCTGGGATGATTATGGGATGTTCAGTATTGAAATTTGGAAAACATTGTTATTTATTCTGTAAATTCATCTTTTACTAGTTAAATTAAAGTAAATTTACGATTTCAAAATTATTAAAATGAGAATTTAATTAACTATTTAGTGTTGGCTTGCCTGACAATGGTGTCCAACGTCATCACGACTTTTAACGGATTTTGGGTTGTGACATGAGCGCTTCCTAGATATTCGGGACAAGTATTTAAAAGATGACGACTACCTTGATGTCCCTCAGGTTCCCAGGATTTTCCGTTATCCATCTTTGGGAGAGCCTAAATTTAAAAAAATTCATGCGGATTACTTCAGTAATCATGGTGTAAGTTAATCTTCTTTATTTTTCTTTTTTTTTTCTGTAGTTTTATTAATATGTTGATGTATCAGTTTTATTTTATTTTTCCTAATATACTTTTCTCTATCAAATAGAAACATCAGACATTTAGGGTATTGGAGATAATTCCTACATAAGAGAAATTGAATTCAATGCCTTTAATTGGACAATTACCATGCAGCCGCAGTCGTTCGAAGGTACTAAATCTGGTTCCTTCAACTGGTGAATCACCACGTATTCGGAGTCGATCAAAAGAAACCAATCGAACTCCTGTAATTGGGGAATCACCTCGTACACATAGTCGTTCTAAACATTCTACAACGACGTTTGATGATGAATTAGTTAACATAATATGTCGTGTAAGTTTTTATTTTTGTTTAGTCTGAAGTTTTTCATACTATTTTTTGCTTAATTATAGCATGTTTTATGTGATGATTTTGTTCTGTATTTTGCTGAACTTCAGCATTGTTTTTGAGCTGAAGTTTTTGTTCTGTGTTTGTAAAACTACAACATATTTTGTCTGTAATTTTTATTCAGTTTGTGATGAACTTCAGCATTCTAGGAGCTGAAATTTTATTTTATATTTTGTAAAAGTAAAACATGTTTTGTCTGCACTTTTTGTTTTGTTTTTGATGAATTTCATCATTATTAGAGCTGAAGTTGTGTTATGTGTTTGTCAACCTATAACATTTTTTGTTTGAAGGTTTTGTTCTGTATTTGCTGAACTTCAGCATTATTAGAGCTGGAGTTTTTTCTGCATTTGTAAAACTACAACATGTTTTATCTGAAGTTTTTGTTCTGTATTTGATGAATTTCAGCATTCTTAGAGCCGAAGTTTTGTTCTGTATTTCTATTTCTGCAATTGTTGTGCTATTTCTATTTCTATACTAGAGGGTAACGAGTGAGGTTAAAAATCATACAACAGAAGAAAGGCGCATGATCGCGAAATAAGTTGTTCAAGAGTTTCGACGGGACGGACGATCTGTTATTATGGAAGTGGTTGTGAAAAGAATCAAGGTAAGCTTATTTACAGAGAAGTTTTTTTTCTTGCTAATGTTATTTTTTATTCAGAATAATCATTGTTAGTAATTTTTTATAAGAATATTTTGGTAAGAAGTTTGAAAAGTCTTTTGAGATTGTCGACAAGTCAAAAGGAAGAGATGAAGGCGATGAAGATTTTGAATTCATGAACTATTGACAATATGATAAGATGAATGACTTCTCCGAACCTCAATCTGATATTAATGCTGCTCATGAAGGACTACATAAAGTCGCTGTTGAAAATGTAAGAGGTGAGCAAGTAACTATTGAAGGCCAAACTCAAGTATTCGAGGAAGTTAAATGTTTTGAACGACAAGTTGAAGCGGAAGGTTCTAGTGTTGATAGACTGAGCAAAGCTACTGGATATGATGAATAGTTATCAACCAAGAATGTAGGAAGCAATAAATGTGTAGATGATGAAGTTATCGGTACTGAAGAACATGTACCGAGTTGTGATATGGGTACTCCTATTGCAAAAGGCAATGCATTTGCGGGTGCAGATAATGATCCTGCTGATATTGAAGAACACGCACCGAGTGATGTGGGTACTCCTGTTGGGAAAGGAAATGCGTTTGCGGAAGCTTTGCTATTTTCCAAGAAATCTAAGGCGGAGAGACACATGAAGTTGTCACTACATGTATAAATATGTTCTATGTACAATTCATTGAGTGATTTACCATATGAAAGTGCGTTAGAACATGTCCAAAATTATGCTCGGGTAATTCTACATTGCTCGAATGCTTGAAGTTTGGCACACAAAATAAATCTTATGGGGAAAATGCTCCGAAATTTTTTACGATTAAGTGGATGAACACACCCCTACAGCAGAACAAGTTCGTGTTTGGCATATGTTTACCATGCATCTTATCTTTATGTTTCTTTCTTTATTTTTAGAGCCGTGTTAATTAATCTTCAATTCTTTTTTATATTTTTTTGTCGTGTTGACTGTGGTATATTTTCTCTTAAGTTTCTTGAGATGCAGTTGAAGCAACACGATGCTGTCACGACCCAAACTAACCCCTGTCATGATGGCGCCTATCGTGGAACTAGGCAAGCTGACTCATTTCCAAAACAAACTGATATTTTCATTTCAAAGATAATTTCAATTTTGTTTAACATAAAAACCTTCGTAAAGGAGTTCCAATCAAAATAAAAGTCCGGAAGGAAAAGCCCGACATCGGGGTGTCACTAGTCATGAGCATCTACTACAATTTGTCTAACAATATCAAGGCTAACTCAGCCTGAAAAATAGCTAAATACAACTAGAGGAAGATAAGAGAGAGAAGAGCAGGGGCTGCAATCGCCAAACAACTACCTTGCTATCTCCAAGAAAATCTACCAGCAGAACAATCAATAACTTCTACCATGTCCAGCTATACCTGAATCTGCACACAAGGTGCAGGGAGTAACGTGAGTACGCCAGCTCAGTAAGTAACAACAATAAATAAAGACTGAGCAGTAGTGATGAGCAATAAAACATATACCGTTCATATCAGGAAATATCAGTACAATACCACATGCTTTTAAAAATCAAGATTTGAATCAAACATCTCATTTAACCCAATTCCAGTAAAAATCATTTAAAGGTATTTTTCAACAGTTTTCAAACAGAGAGAAATGCAAAGGTGAGCAAAAATGATGAAATCATAAACAGCCCCTCGGGCAAAACATCACTCATATATAGCCCCTTGGGCAAACCTCATAATCACTCTTGCCACTCGGGCATACCTCACAATCACTCTTTCCACTCGGGCATACCTCACAAACGCTCATGTCTCCCAGTCACTCAGCACTCGGCACCCGGCACTCGCATTCAGTAGGTACCTGCGCTCACTGGGGGTGTGTACAGACTCCGGATGGACTCCTTCAGCCTAAGCGCTATAATCTGCACGGAAAACTCATGTGCTATAATAATAAAGTATACTGCAGGCGGGCAGCCCCGATCCACACTCATCCTCACAATCAGGACCTCGGCCTCACTTAGTCATAAACCTCTCAAGCCACTCGGGCATTTCAGTAAAACAGGGTGCTCAGCCCAAAACAATATTTATATGCATCAAAATAGAGTCATAAAACTGAGCTATGCAGTAAGCAAGTATAATCATGATTGAGTATAGATTTTCAATCGAAAACAATAAGAGGATAGTAAGAAAAAGCCCCTAAGGGTCCAAACAGCACTGGTACAAGGCCCAAATATGGCATTCAACCCAAATTTACAGAAACTCTTTCTAAAACATATAAGTATCATATAGTTTCAACAAAGTATGCAATTTTACAGTTGCTACGGGACGGGCCAAGTCACAATCCCCAACAGTGCATGCCCACACGCCCGTCACCTAGCATGTGCGTCACTAAAAATAGTAGAATGATACAAAATCCAGGGTTTCGTACCCTCAGGACTAGATTTGCAATCGTTACTTACCTCAAACCGGTCAAATCTCTACCCCGCAATGCTCTTGCCTCAGAACTCGGCCTCAAAATGCTCCGAATCTATTCACAATCAGTACAATACCATCAATACACGCTAATGGAATGAATTCCACAAGAAAAGCTACAAAATTAGACCAAAACCCGAAATTGGCTCAAACCCGGCCCCCGGGCCCACGTCTCGAAATCCGACAAAATTTACAAAACTAGAAATCTCATTCACTCACGAGTCTAACCATACCAAATTCATCAAAATCCGAAATCGTTTGGTCCTTCAAATCCTTAAATTACTCTCCATAAATTCCAAGCCCTAACCCCTCATTTCCACTAATTACAATGATTAAACATCGGAAAATCACCATATATACAAGTATTAGGGCTCAAGTAACTTACCTCAATGAAACCCCCTTGATTCCCTCTTCCAATTTCTCCCAAAAGCTCCAAAAACCGAATAGAAATGTTGAAGAATGCACTAAAATTCGCGAAGTGTGCAATATGTACCCTCTGGCCAGGCTTCTCGCACCTGCGGCCATTTACTCGCACCCGCGTGACCGCACCTGCTGTCCAAGAAGCCGCACCTGCGCAACTCACTTATCCGCCCAAACTCCGCATCTCTGGCAAAACCGTCGCACCTGCAAAGGCGCACCTGCATGTTTCCTCCGCTTTTGTGAAGCCTGCCCAGCATTTTCCCTTTCCGTATCTGCGCCCCAGGTTTCGCACCTGCGGGCTCGCAGATGCAACCTCTAGCTCGCACCTACGCAACCTCCCTAGCCCAGCATCGCCCGCACCTCCGCACTCCCCACGCGCACCAGCGGCCTCGCACCTGCGACTCATCCTTCTGCATGTGCGTAAATAGCAGAAGCAGCAGCTCCAGCTGTAAATTCCAACTTCAACAAATCCGTTAACCACCCGGAATCACCCTGAAGCCCTCGGGACCTCAACCAAAAATACCAAGAAGTCCTATATCAACGTACAAACTTAGTCGAACCTTCGAATCACTCAAAACAACATCCAAACACCAAATTACCCTCGGATTCAAGCCTAAGAACTTCTAAATTTCCAAATTCGGCAACCGATGCCGAAACCAACCAAACCACGTCCGAATGACCTCAAATTTTGCACACACGTCACAAATGACACTACGAACCTACTCCAACTTCCAAAATTCCATTCCGACCCCGATATCAAATTTTCCACTACCGATCGAAATCACATTCCGGACGCACTCCTACGTCCAAAATTACCTAACGGAGCTATGGGAACCATCAGAATTCAAATCCGATATCGTTTACACATAGGTCAACATCAGGTTGACTTTTCCAACTTAAGTTTCTACTTAAGAGACTAAGTGTCTCAATTCACTCTGAAACCACTCCGGTCCCGAACCAACTAACCCGATATAATATAATATAGCTGAATAACAAAAAAAGAAGTAGAAATGGGGAAAACGAGGTTATAACTCTCGAAACGACCGGCAGGGTCGTTACATCCTCCCTCTCTTAAACATCCGTTCGTCCTCGAACGGGTCTAGAAATATACTTAGAGTCTTGAATAGGCGTGAATATCTGTTCCGCATCTCCCGCTCGGTCTCCCAGGTGGCCTCCTCCACAGGCTGACCTCTCCATTGCACCTTCACTGAAGTTATATCCTTTGATCTCAACCTTCGAACCTGCCGATCCAAAATAGGCACCGGCTCCACATCATAAGTCATATCACCCTCCAACTGAACCGTGCTGAAATACAAAACACGGGACAGATCTCCAATATACTTCTGGAGCATGGAAACATGAAACACTGGATGTACACTCGACAAGCTGGGTGGTAAGGCAAGCTTATAAGCCACCTCTCCTATCCTCTGAAGCACCTCAAAAGGCCCAATGAACCGGGGGCTCAACTTGCCCCTCTTCCCAAACCTCATAACACCCTTCATGGGTGATACCTTCAGCAAAACCTTCTCCCCAACGATAAAAGACACATCACGGACCTTCCTATCCGCGTAGCTCTTCTGCCTAGACTGCACCGTGCGAAGCCGCTCCTGAATCAATTTCACCTAATCTAATGCGTCCTGAACCAAGTCTGTACCTAAGAGCCTAGCCTCACCTGGCTCAAACCATCCAATTAGAGATCTACACCTCCTCCCATATAAAGCCTCGTATGGAGCCATCTGAATACTCGACTAATAACTGTTGTTATATGCAAACTCCGCGAGTGAAAAAAACTGTTCCCATGAACCCAAAAAGTCAATGACACAAGCGCGAAACATGTCCTCCAATATCTAAATAGTGCGCTCGGACTGCCCGTCCATTTGAGGGTGAAAAGCTGTGCTCAACTCAACCTGAATACACAACTCTCACTGCACGGCCCTCCAAAATTACAATGTGAACTGAGTACCCCTATCTGAAATGATGGAATCTGGGACACCATGCAGGCGAACGATCTCTCAGATGTAAATCTTAGCCAACCGCTCTGAAGAATAAGTATTACCAACTGGAATGAAGTGCGCGGACTTGGTCAACCGATCCACAATAACCCAAATAGCATCAAACTTCCTAAAAGTCCACGGGAGCCCAACTACGAAATCTATGGTGATCCGCTCCCACTTCCACTCTAGGATCTCTAATCTCTGAAGCAAGCCACCCGGTCTCTGATGCTCATACTTAACCTACTGACAGTTGAGACATCTAGCCACAAACCCAACTATATCCTTCTTCATCCGCCTCCACCAATAGTGCTGCCTCAAATCCTGGTACATCTTCGCGGCACCCAGATGGATGGAATACCACGAGCCGTGGGCCTCCTCAAGAATCAATTCTCGAAGCCCATCTACATTAGGCACATATATCCGGCCCTGCATTCTCAGTACGCCGTCATCACCAATAGTCACATCCCTAGTATCACTTTTCTGAACCATGTCCTGAAGAATGAGTAAGTGGGGGTCATCATACTGACTCTCCCTGATACGGTCATAAAGAGAAGACCTGAAGACCACACAAGCCAATACCCAACAAGGGTCCGAAATATCCAATCTGATAAGCTGGCCCGCTAAGGCCTAAACATCCAATGCCAAAGGTCTCTCTACTGCTGGAAGATATGCTAAACTCCCCAAACTCTCTGCCCGGCGACTCAAAGCATCAGCCACCACATTGGCCTTCCCCGGATGGTACAAAATAGTGATATCATAGTACTTAAGAAGCTCCGACCATCTCCGCTGACGCAAATTAAGAGCCTTCTGCTTTAACAGATACTACAGACTCTGGTGATTTGTATAGATCTCACAATGAACCCTATACAAATAATGAAGCCAAATCTTCAAGGCGTGAACAATGGCTGCTAACTCAAGATCATGGACAAGATAGGTCTTCTCATGGGTCTTCAACTGGCGCGAGGCATAAGTAATCACCCTACCCTCCTGCATCAAAACACAACCAATGCCTATCCTCAAGGCATCACAATACACGGTGTAAGAACCTGAAGCTGATGGCAGAACTAACATTGGAGCTATGGTCAAAGCAGTCTTGAGCTTCTGAAAGCTCTCCTCACATTCATCCAACCACCTGAATGGAGCACTCTTTTGGGTCAATTTGGTCAAAGGCGATGCAATAGATGAAAATCCCTCCACAAAGCGACGGTAATAACCCGCCAAACTAAGAAAGCTCCTAATCTCTGTGGCTGAGGACGGTCTGGGCCAACTCTACCCCGCCTCTATTTTCTTCGAATCCACTTGAATACCCTCACTGGACACCACGTGCCCCAAGAATGCTACTGAACTGAGCCAAAACTCACACTTGGAGAACTTTGCATAAAGCTTCTCCTCCCTCAATCTCTGTAATACAATCTTCAAATGCTGAGCGTGCTCCTCCTTGCTATGAGAGTACACCAGGAAGTCATCAATGAATACAACAACGAATGAGTCCAAATAGGGCTAGAATACACTGTTCATCAAATGCATGAACGCTGCTGGGGTATTGGTCAGCCCAAAAGACATCACTAAGAACTCATAATGGCCATATCATGTCCTGAAAGTTATTTTAAGAATATCTGAATCCCGAATCTTCAGCTGGTGATAATCGAACCACAAATCAATCTTGGAGAACACCCTCGCTCCTTGAAGCTTGTCGAATAAATCATCAATGCGAGGCAAAGGATACTTGTTCTTGACTGTGACCTTGTTCAACTGCCTGTAATCAATACACATTCTCATGGAACCATCCTTCTTCACAAATAGAATCGGTGCACCCCAAGGTGACACACTAGTCCGAATAAACCCCTTATCAAGGAGTTCCTGAAGCTGTTCTTTTAATTCCTTCAACTCCGCCGGTGCCATACGATACGGTGGAATAGAAATGGGCTGAGTGCCCGGCACCAAATCAATACCAAAGTCAATATCCCTATCAGGCGACATACCTAGCAGGTCTGCATGGAACACATCCGGAAAATCACGTACCACTGGAACAGAATCAATGACAGGAGTCTCTGCACTAACATCCCTCAAAAAAGCCAAATAAGATAGTCAACCCTTCTCAACCATGCGCTGGGCCTTCAAATATGAAAACACCCTACTTGGTACATAATCTACAGAACCGCTCCACTCAACCCTCAGAATTCCCAGCATAACCAACGTCACCATCTTAGCGTGACAATCTAGAACAAAATGACATGGAGATAACCAATCCATACCCAATATCATATCAAAGTCAACCATACTGAGCAACAATAGATCCATTCGGGTCTCTAGACCCCCAATACTCACCACACATGACCGATATACAAGGTCCATAATAATAGTATCACCCACAAGAGTAGATATATGTACAAATAAAACTAAGGACTCACGGGGCATATCCAAAAAATGTGCAAAATACGAGGAAACATATGAATACATGGAACCAGGGTCAAATAATACTGAGGCATCTCGGTGACAAACTGAGATAATACTTGTAATCATAGCATCTGAAGCAATAGTGTCTGGTCTGGTAGGGAGAGCATAGAAACGGGCCTGACCACCTCCTAATCTTCCTCCCCCTCTAGGGCGACCCCTAGCTGACTGACCTCTACCCCGAGCTGTCTGGGCGGGTGGTGAGGTAACTGGTGCTGTAGTCGGAGGCTGACTCCTCTATAGAGATAGACCTCCATGATGACGAGGACACTGCCTCCACATATGCCCAAGCTCCCCACACTCAAAACAACTCCCTGGTGCTGGCGGTGGAAACTGAAGGGAACCCCTAGCACCGGGATAACTGGTAGAAGAACCTGGCATGGAAGAGCCCTGAACAAGTGGAGCACAGGACGAACTCTGAGCTGGAAGGGCACTAAGTGATGAGTGGCCCTGATGAGAACTGTAAGAACCATGGCCAGATAATGCACCCTGATGAAATGGCCGAGCTGACTGAGCCTATCTGAAATGACGACCTCTACCGTGCTGGAACTGACCCCCAAAAAGAGCACCACTGAATCCACTCTGACCACGAGGCCTCTCTCACAACCCTCTCCTGACTGTGAACCATCTCAATATGCCGAGCAATGTCGACGACCTCATCAAAAGTAGCACCTAAAACCCTCTCTCTGGTCATGAGCAACTATAGCTGATAAGTGAGACCATCAATAAACCTCATGATCCTTTCCCTGTCTGTGGGAACCAATTAGATTGCATGACGGGCCAACTCAGAGAACCGCATCTCATATTGTGTCACAAACATATCACCCTGGCGAAGCCGCTCAAACTGTCTATGCAGCTCATTTCTGCGGGATCGAGGCACGAACTTCTCCAAAAAGACCATGGAGAACTGCTGCTAAGTAAGGGGTGTTGCGCCAACAGGCCTACGCCTCTTGTAAGTCTCCCACCATCTAAGTGCAGCCCCAGAAAACTGAAAGGTAGTGAATGAGACCCCACAATTCTCCAAAATACCAGCAGTACGGAGTATCCTCTGACACCTGTCCAAGAAGTCCTGAGCATCCTCTCTCTCTGTTCCACTGAAAGGTGGTGGCTGGAGTCTCCCAAACCTCTCCAACCTATGCTGATCATCCTCAAGCATAGCAGGAACCACATAATCTTGAGCAACTGCAACCGGTTGGGCTGGTGGTGCCTCCAGTGTCAGAAGTTCCTGAATAACCTTCTCGGGTGTGCGAGCGACGGGAGTCTAAGTGCCTCCCCTGGCCTGAGAAGTGGCTGCGGCCGTCGAAATAGAGACCGCATGAGCAAGGCCAGTACACGCTGTTAGAATTTGAGCTAGGGCCTCCTGAAGGCCTGTAGTCACAATAGGCACAGGTGGTGACTGAGCTGGTGCA
The DNA here is from genome assembly GCF_000715075.1 of Nicotiana tabacum. Lineage (NCBI taxonomy): Eukaryota > Viridiplantae > Streptophyta > Magnoliopsida > Solanales > Solanaceae > Nicotiana > Nicotiana tabacum. Next base: position 51,352,005 of record NC_134083.1, read on the forward strand.
TCAACAACTGGAACCTGATCCTGATCTGGGACAACCGGTGGATCTACAAGTACTGCCCCAGCTGCTGTACGAGCTGCACCTCTGTCCCTACCACGGCCTCTACCGCGGCCCCGGCCTCTCGCGGCCCTGGCTGGTGGTACTGGTGGCTAGCCCTCCTGACCAGTAGTATGAGACCTCACCATCTGTGAGAGAATGAAACAACATATGTTTAGTTACTAGAATTAACAGATTCGCACGACAAGAATTCAAGAATGTGGAGTTTCCTATAGGTTCTGCAGCCTCCTGAAGATAAGTACAGACGTCTCCGTACCGATCCACAAGACTATACTAAACCCGTTCATGACTCTTGAGACCTATGTAACCTAGGCTCTGATACCAATCTGTTATGACCCAAACTAACCCCTGTCGTGATGACGCCTATCGTGGAACTAGGCAAGCCGACTCATTTCTAAAACAAACCGATATTTTCATTTCAAAGATATTTTCAATGTTGTTTAACATAAAAACCTTCGTAAAGGAGTTCTAATCAAAATAAAAGTGTGGAAGGAAAAGCTCGACATCGGGGTGTCACTAGTCATGAACATCTACTACAATGTGTCTAACAATATCAAGGCTAACTCAGCCTGGAAAATAGCTAAATACAACTAGAGGAAGATAAGAGGGAGAAGACCAGGGGCTACGATCGCCAAACAACTACCTTGCTATCTCCAAGTAAATCTGCCACCAGAATAATCAATAACTGCTACCGTGTCCAGCTACACCTGAATCTGCACATAAGGTGCAGGGAGTAACGTGAGTACGCCAACTCAGTAAGTAACAACAATAAATAAAGGCTGAGCAGTAGTGACGAGCAATAAAGCATATAACGTTCATATCAGGAAATCTCAGTAAAATACCACATGCTATTAAAAATCAGGATTTGAATCAAACATCTTATTTAAAACCCAGTTCCAGTAAAAATCATTTAAAGGTGTTGTTCAACAGTTTTCAAACAGAGAGAAATGCAAAGGTGAGCAAAAATGATGAAATCATAAGCAGCCCCTCGGGCAAAACATCACTCATATACAGCCCCTCGGGCAAACCTCACAATCACTCTTGCCACTCGGGCATACCTCACAATCACTCATGCCTCCCAGTCACTCAGCACTCGGCACTCGCACTTAGTAGGTACCTGCTCACTAGGGTTGTGTACAGACTTCGGAGGGGCTCCTTCAGCCCAAGCGCTATAATCTGCACGGACAACTCACAATCCCCAACAATGCATGCCCACGCCCGTCACCTAGCATGTGCGTCACTAAAAATAGTAGAATGATACAAAATCCGGGATTTTGTACCCTCAGGACTAGATTTACAATCGTTACTTACCTCAAACCGGTCAACTCTCTACCCCGCAATGCTGTTGCCTCTGGACTCGGCCTACAAATGCTCTGAATCTATTCACAATCAGTATAATACCATCAATACGTGCTAATGGAATGAATTCCACAAGAAAAGCTACAAAATTAGACCAAAACCCGAAATTGGCTCAAACTCAGCCCCCGGGCCCACGTATCAAAATCCGACAAAATTTACAAAACTAGAAAGCTCATTCACTCACGAGTCTAACTATACCAAATTCATCAAAATTCGACATCGTTTGGTCCTTCAAATCCTTAAATTACTCTCCAAAAATTTCAAGCCCTAACCCCTCATTTTCACTAATTACAATGATTAAACAATGGAAAATTACCATATATACAAGTATTAGGGCTCAAATAACTTACCTCAATGAAACCCCCTTGATTCTCTCTTCAAATCTCTCCCAAAAGCTCCAATAACCGAATAGAAATGATGAAGAATGCACCAAAATTCGCGAAGTGTGCAATATGTAGAAGCAGCAACTCTAGCTGCAAATTCCAACTTCGACAATTCCGTTAACCACTCGGAATCACCCCGAGGCCCTCGGGACCTCAACAAAAATATCAACAAGACCTATATCAACATACAAACTTAGTCGAACCTTCGAATCACTCAAAACAACATCCAAACACCAAATTACCCCCGGATTCAAGCCTAAGAACTTCTAAATTTCCAAATTCGGCAACCGATGCCTAAACCAACCAAACCACATCCGAATGACCTCAAATTTTGTACATACATCACAAATGACACTACGAACCTACTCCAACTTTCGTAATTCCATTCCGACCCCGATATCAAATTTTCTACTGCCGACCGAAATCGCCAAATTTCCAATTTCGCTAATTCAAGCCTAATTCTATCACGGACCTCCAAATCACATTCCGGACGCACTCCTAAGTCCAAATTTACCTAACGGGGCTATCGGAACCATCAGAATTCAAATCCGAGATCGTTTACACATAGGTCAACATCCGGTTGACTTTTCCAACTTAAGTTTCTACTTAAGAGACTAAGTGTCTCAATTCACTCTGAAACCACTCCGGTCCCGAACTAACTAACACAATATAATATAATATAGTTGAATAACACAAAAAGAAGTAGAGATAGGGAAAACGGGGCTATGACTCTCGAAACGATCGTCCGGGTCGTTACAGATGCCTTCAAATTCAAACAAAGTGATGTTTTGACTTTCAGAAGAGAATTGGCTGCGAATCTTTGGGCTCATGGAAAGTGAAAAGAAGAAAGCGGTTATGAAACTCGAGAAGAGCAACTAGGACATGACTATGGAGAATATGAAGACACTCTATGTGAATTTTTTTGATAGAGAATGAATTGTAAATGAAAAATAATTGTTTTTGGATATTTTTGTATGATGTAGGTGAAAACAAAATTGGGTTTGAGAATATATATTATTTTTTGTGAATTATGTGATGTCTATGTTTTAAATTTTTGTTCTCTTCGCATTAATTAGTCTGAAGTTGTCTTGGATTGCATCAACTACCTTTGCCTCTTTTATCATGAACTTAAGCATGTTTTGTGAAACTTCAGCATATTTAGTGTGAAGTGTTAGGAAATGAACAAAAAAACTTTAGCATGGATAAGTCTGAAGTTAAGCAAAAATTTATTAGAAAATTACATATTAAAGGAGAAAACTTCAGCATGTTTAGTCTTAAGTTTTAATAATTGAACTAAAAAATTTCAGCATGTTTAGTCTGAAGTTTAGGAAAAACTCATTACAAAGCTACAGACTGTAGAACAAAACTTCAACATGTTTTAGTATGAAGTTTTCGCAAATGAACTAAAAATTTTTAGCATGCATAAGTCTGAAGTTTTGCAAAAACCTATTTAGCAATATACAGACTGCATAACAAAACTTTAGCATGTTTAGTCTTAAGTTTTAGTAAATAAACATACAAACTTCAGCATGTTTAGTCTGAAGTTTAGGAAAAAACTCATTACAAAATTACAGACTGCAGGACAAAATTAAGTTTTAGTAAATAAACATACAAACTTTAGCTTTTTTTAAAGAAATAGTGTCTGATGTTAGCGGAAGCATGAAACATACAGTGGATGAACTTATGCAGAAGTAGGAGAGTTTAATCTAATTGGAATAATAACGTACCAATGTCTAATCTTATGCAGAAGTAGGGGCAAATAAAGGTTGATTGGAAAAAAATCAGACCATAGTTTTTTACCGATGAATCATTCCAGAATAGGCTGAACCTCGAACGCAATTGTAAAGGTTATTCAACCTCGTCCGACAAGGTTGTGCAGCAGTTTGATTATTTTAAATTTTCCATCAGGGACGACTATGCCAAGATGAAAAATAGTTTGAAGAGTCTTCCTTATCTTATGCACAGAGTAATAATTAAGCAAAATAGTTGCGTGATCAATTCAACAAGTTGAAGTGTGATCTCATGAGACTTTGTGGTCTTTTTCCCCAGTATCCTATAATTATCTCTGATTCAGATGATGATTAGATATATCGAGAAATTGAGGAAAACTGTTCTGATGATGGTGGTGATGCTTAGTTTTTTTAATCTTTTAAAAAAAAATGTTTTTATGGCTTTCTTTTGTTTTGTGTGTTTTTTATCTTGTAATATGTTATATAAATGAAAATCATGTTTCGTTTTTGTGTATAAATATTTTGAATTTTTAAGGCTACATTCTCATTTTAATGTAATAATATAGTACGTGTCAACCTAAAATTTCATGCCTTATAAGCTGAAGTTAGTTAGAAATTGAAGTTTTTGTTTTGCAAACATTATCCGTTAATAGGCATATATAAGGCTGTAACTATATCTTTTAAGAGTCAGACTTATCCATACTGAAGATTTTTTGTTCATTTCCTAAAATTTCATACTAAACATGTTGAATTGTTTTTCACCAGTCTGTAATTTTGTAATGAGTTTTTCTGAAACTTCACATAAAACATGCAGAACTTTTTTAGTTCATTTGCTAAAACTTTAGACTAAACATGCTAAAGTTTTATCCTGCAGTGTGTAATTTTCTAATGAGTTTTTGCAAAACTTCGGACTTATCTTTTTAGGCTTGAAGTATTACTTTATATATATGAATACTTCATGTAGAAAGGTCTGTAATTTTTTATTATATATATGTGTGTTTTGTGTGTGTGTGTGTATGTTAAAGATATGTATTTCACTTGTAGTTTTTTTTTTCGCTGAAGTGATTGAGTACTTTTTTCATTACTAGAAACACAACATTTTCCCATGAAAATTTTCCACGAAAAAATTGTTAGTGGCAATTTCCACCGAAATTCAATGGGAAAAGTGAAATTTCCTTTCCACGAATAAACAATAATGTTTCCCATTGACTATCCGTGGGAATGTTTTTGCGCAAAAATGCGCGTAATTTAGTTCTCTATGATTCGGTGGAAAAAGTCACTAAAAAAATAATTATATAAAACTAAAACATATTCCCAGGGAAAACAGTGGGACAATAACAAAAAAACATTTTCAAATATTCCCACAGATTTTGTGTGAACAAAAAATTTTGAATTTTGAATTTTTGTGCTTTATGAAAAAGTTTTCCCACAGAAGTAGTGGAATTTTTTTTTTATTATTCACTTAACCTTTTAGGTTTCTCTTAGTCTATTTCGTGTTTTCTCCCTCTGTCTCTCCACTCCAACAACGAATTCTTCACCTCACTCAATTTTCAGGTAAGTCTTTCTCTCTCTCTCACCCACTCCTTTTTCGATTTTGATTTTTCGAAACTTAGGGATTTTCTGCTGTTTCAAACCCTAGGTTTGAAAAAAATATTGTTGTTCTCTTGTGCATTATAGTCTAATTAAACCTAAGTCTTTATTTATTTCATCTTAGAAACAATGAATTTGTTAAAAGACAATATTGAGTTGGTTTATTCTTGTTAGTTTGGTCTATTTTTCAGATCTATTTATTTTTAATATGGATTAGTGCTATGTATTTACAGGCATTCTTCACAAATATGGAGAAATTAGAAAGATTTCTAAGTTGCCCATGTCAAAATGAGGAATAGTTTCTTCCTTGAGAACTGTAAAATAATGTAGTCTTTATTTAAAAGTAGCTACAGATTTAACAATGCAAGCATAATCCTGCTAGGACCGCAGACAAACACCTTCTAAAATTAGAGTTTCCTTGAATTATGCCACATTTTTTATGATATAGTTACTAAAATAATGTGTAAGTTTATATTGGAATATCTTTTTGGAATATTTTTCAGATTCTTTTAAAAGTACATGAATGAGGGCGGGTTTGGGTTTGTTCACAGTAATCTAAAAATATAGCTTTTAATTGAATTAAAAAAAAAGAAAAGAAAAAGAGTACTTACTAATATTTTTCAGAATTAAAGAGGAGAATTTAATGAGTTCATGGCTTATTTCACTAGGTGCTTGAATGTGTCTATTTGAGAATGATTTTATCATTTGAGTTCTTGTCTTAGTTTAACATTTCCATTTGATTTTCTTTATTTATAGGCGTTTGGTTCTTTAGAAGTTGAAGGTGATAGAATCTAATTGAGAGCAGATGCCAATGGTGCCTATTAGTTGGCTTATGGGTATTGATTTTTACAAAAGTGATGGTGTAATAATTTTTTTCCATTAGAAGTACTGATATATTGTCTATATGCGAGTAAATTTCATACATTAGATATTTTTGAAACATATTAAAATGATTAAGTCCAGCCAGACTGCTAAATTTTTTATCTTTTCGTGTGTTTCACTTTAATGTTTGAGAAATAAAGATACTTACTTGCATAAATATTCTTTAATAAAGTTTACTTTTATAATAATTGTATTTTTTTTACAAGATACTTTCAAATGAAGCTTGGAGGAGTTCATTCAAAATCAGTTGATTGATGATAACTATGGAATACTTGTCACTAGTGATGTTAAAAGTCTCAAGTCTCAGATAAACTCCCTCTTAGCATCTGGTGCATTTCCTGTGCCCGTTCTCCAGCATCTGATGATAACTAAGGACTAGTTTCTTTTATTAGTTTGTCTTGGATGGTAGCTGGATATTGAATATTGAATGCTGGATTTTTTGAGTTTTTATTCTACTTTATATTTAGTTGGATATTTTTTACGAAATGGATTGAATTAGGTGTTGTTTATGAAATGAATTGGATTGCATATTAAATTTGGTATTTGAATGCTTAATTGTATTTAGTCTTATATTGTTGGTTGTACTTTCTGTTTGGCAGGCGGTGTAGTTCTAAAAATAAATTTGGACATAAAAATATTCTAGATTTCCCACGCATTTCCCACCGACTCCGTGGGGATTTTGTGCATATTATTTTTTCCAGAATTTTAATATTTCCCACTGATTTTCGTGGGAATGTTCATATGTTTATTTTTTAGGTTACGCATTGTAACGACCCTGTGATGACCCAAAATGTTATCTTTTAATTTAATGATTAATTCTGTATTCTAAGACCTCAAAAAGTACTATTTATCATTACTCGACTTGCGTGTGTAGTCCGAAAAAAAAATCCGAAAAGTTTTTAGGTGAAAAATGAATTAAAATGTGAATTAGAGCTTTAAAACTCAACTAAGTTGACTTTGGTCAATATTTTGAGCAAACGGACTCGGATCAGTGTTTTAATAATTTTTGTAGGTCCGTATCGTGATTTGGGACTTAGGCGTATGCCCGGAATCAAATTTCGAGGTCCCTAGCCCGAGATATGGAATTTTGATGAAAAATTAAAAGTTTAAGTTCAAATAGTGACCGGATGTCAAATTATGTACAAACGACCCCGGAATAGAATTTTGAAGATTATAACAGCTCCGTATGGTAATTCTGAACTTAGGAGCGTGATCGAAATTTTATTTGGAAGTCCGTAGTAGAATTAGGCTTGAAATGCCGAAAGTTGAATTTTTGGGAAGTTTGACCGAGAGGTTGACTTTTTGATATCGGGGTCGAAATCCGATTCTGAAAATTTTCATAGCTCAGTTATGTCATTTATGAATTGTGTGCAAAATTTGAAGTCATTCCGAATTGATTTGATGTGTTTCGACACAAGATATAGAATGTGAAAGTTCGAAGTTTATTGATTTTGATTTGAGGTGCGATTCGTCGTTTTGATATTGTTTGATATAGTTTGAAGCCTCGACTAAGTTCGTATGATATTTTGGGACATGTTGGAATAATTGGTTAAGGTCCCGAGGGTCTCGGGTGGAATTCGGAAGGTAAACGAAATGGATTTCGGACAAAGTGCTGGAAATTTCTGTTTTTCTGTTGCAGAAATTCCGTGCGTGGAGCCAAGTTTGGAAGCTTATATCTCGCAATGCATAAGGAATCAGAAAAGTTGCAAAACATGAAAGTTGTAGTAGTTGGATTATAGGTTCCATAAAGTTAAACTATGCATTAGTTGGACGTTTGTACAGAAAGTTATGATGGATTGAATGAAAGCTGGTAGAGCAGTTTCGCCAGAAATTTCGCCAGAAATTCTGATGCATGCAGCCGACTTTGGGAGCTTATATCTCGCAATGCATAAGGAATCTGAATAATTTCAAAACATGAAAGTTGTAGTCGGTGGATCGGGGTCCGGGGTTCCCGGGACCACTTGGAAGGCGTGGGCTATAGCACACAAAAATATGGGAATTTTTCGGAATTCTAGATTTTCGGCCGTAAGACACAAAAAAATGAGGAACGGTCATGGCAGGGCGGTGACTATGGTTCTTTAGGTCGTATTTGATAGCCCGGAAAAAATTTTGGCGATCGGGGTCTGGGGGGCCCATGAACACTCGAAAGGCGTGGGCTATTACACACGAAAATATGGGAATCGCGCGGAATTCAAGGTTTTGGCCAAAAAATAAAAAAAATGAGGAACGATCATGGCGAGGCGGTGACTATAGTTCCTAAGGTCGTATTTGATGGCCCGAAAATGCTTTAGGAGATCGGGGTTCGGGGGTCGCGGGACCACTTGGAAGGCGAGGGCTATAGCACACGAAAATATGGGAATCGGGCAGAATTTTAGTTTTTTGGCCGTAAAATGCAAAAAATGAGGAACGATCATGGCGGGGAGGTGACTATGGATCCTTAGGTCTTATTTGATGGCCCGGAAAAATTTAAGGCAATCCGGGGTCCGGGGGTCCCGGGACCACTTGGAAGGCGTGGGCTATAGCACACGAATATATGGGAATCGGGCGGAATTCTAGTTTGTTTGCCGAAAAACGCAAAAAATGAGGAACGATCATAGCGGGGTGGTCACTATTGTTCCTTAGGTCGTATTTGATTTTCCGGAAAAATTTTATGCGATCGGGGTCCGGGGGGCCTAGGACCACTAGGAAGGCGAGGGCTATAGCACACGAAAATATGGAAATCGGGCGGAATTCTAGTTTGTTTGGCCAAAAAATGCAAATAAATGAGGAACGATCACGGAGGGGCGGTGACTATGGTTCCTTAGGTCGTTTTTGATGGTCCGGAAAAATTTTAGGCGATCCGGGGACCGAGAGTCCCGGGACCACTTGGAAGGCGTGGGCTAGTAGGGGAACTACTAGAAGTCATGCGGTGTGATAAGGGTGGCTAAAATGCGGGATGCTATTTCGGGAAAAAATATTTTCTTTAAATAAATTGTGAAGGCTCTCACGGTGATATAAGGAAATGAGATATTGTGAATGTATTTATGATTTGGGACTACGAGGCGGTACCTCGGGAGTGCCCTTGTTGATATTGATTTATGGCCGTAGTTGCCTTTGATTATTATTGTGATTTTCATAAAGTTGAAGGAAATTCTGTTTTGATTTCCACGATATATTATTTGCAATTATTTGGTGTCATTAAATGTGACATGCTATTTGATTCATTTTCAATGTCATTTTATTTTACTACATTGATAAACATTTTACCATGCCATTATTATATTTCAGAAGGGCCTCACCTGACCTCGTCACTACTCTACCGAGGTTAGGCTTGGCACTTACTGGGTACCGCTGTGGTGTACTCATACTACGCTTCTGCACATCTTTTTGTGCAGATCCAAGTATATTTTACCAGCCTAGACGTCAGTGAGTTACTTGCGCACGGAGACTTTGAGGTATATCTGCCAGCGTCCGCAGACTCCGGAGTCCCCTTCTATCATTTTATGTTGCTTCCTTATATTTTATTTAGACCTTGACATATAGAGACATTGAGAATAAATTCTTAGAAGCTTGTGACTTATTTCTACCGGGTTTTGGGAGTTGAAATTGTTTGAATTGTAGTTTATTTATTTCAGATATTTATTATTATTCCGCATTGATAGGCTTACCTAGTCTTAGAGACTAGGTGCCATCACGACATCCTACGGAGGGAATTTGGGGCCGTGACAAGTTGGTATCAGAGCACTAGCTTCATAGGTGTTATGAGTCACAAGCAGGTTTAGTAGAGTCTTGCAGATTGGTACGGAGACGTCTGTACTTATCTTCGAGAGGCTATGGAACTGTTACAAATTATTCACTTCTTTGATTCCTTATCGTGCGCCTTTGTTGATTTCAAAGTTCTTAACAATTGTCTTTCTATTCTCTCACAGATGGTGAAGACACGCACAACTGGATCTGATGATCAGACACCCACACCCCCTGTTGGAGCCGCAAGAGGCCAGGGTCGGGGCAGAGGCCGAGCCAGAGGCCGAGGAAGACCACATGGTGCAGCCAGAGCATCTGCACGAACTGTTGCACCAGAGCCACCAGTAGCTCCAGTTGGAGAGCAGGCACCTGAGACGCCTGTTACTACTCCTGCACTTCAGGAGACTCTTGCCTAGTTTTTGAGCATGTTTGGCACTTTAGCTCAGGCAGGATTAATTCCACTTGCTCATGCCACATCTCAGGCTGGGGGAGGAGCGCAGACTCCTGCCGCCCATACTCCAGAGCCACGTGCCCAAGTTGACCATGCCCCAGAGGTTATACCAGTGCATCCAGTTGTCCCAGTTCGGCCTGAGATTAGGACAGCAGTTTCAAAAGGAGAGCAGCTTAGGCTCGAGAGGTATAAGAAGTACCACCCTCCCACTTTCAGCGGTCTAGCTTCAGAGGATGCTCAGGGTTTCCTGGAGGAATGTCACCGTATCCTTCGTACTATGGGTATTGTGGATTCCAGTGGAGTTTCTTTCACGGCATTCCAGTTTAGAGGAGCAGCCTACCAGTGGTGGCGGGCATATGAGTTGGATAGTCTGGCTGAGGCAGCTTCACTTACTTGGACTCAATTTTCAGATATGTTCTTGAGGGAGTATGTTCCTCAGAGTCTTAGGGATGCTTGGTGCGCAGAGTTTGAGCAGCTGCGCCAGGGTTCTATGACTGTGTCAGAATATGCGGTCCGATTCAGTGATTTGGCTAGGCATGCACCAGCCTTAGTTGCTACTGTTTGAGAGCGGGTTCGTAGGTTTATTGAGGGTCTTCACCCTAGTATCAGATACAGTATGACCCGAGAGCTAGAGATGGACATCACATACCAACAGGTGGTATCAATTGCTAGAATATTGGAAGGTATGAAGACTCGGGAGAGGGAAGAGAGGGAAGCTAAGAGACCCCGAGATTCTGGCACATATAATAATTCTCGTGCCCTAGTTGCAGCCCGCCATGGTAGAGGTTATGTGGGCCGTCCTATTCATTCAGCACTTCCAGCTTCCAGTGGTATTCCTACTACTCCCAGACCTCAGGTTCCATATTATGCACCACCAGTTTCTTCTGTACCTCCTATACGGGGTGCTTTCAGCGGACAGTCTAGTCGATCAGGCCCGAGCTAGTCCCAGCAGCCACGTCCTCCGAGAGCTTGTTTTGAGTATGGTGACACTCGCCATATTATGAGAGATTGTCCCAGATTTAGGAGGGGTGTACCTCCACAGATTTCTCAAGCCCCACCTATTCTACAAGGTCCTCCGGCTTCTCAGGCCATGATTTCTACACCAGTTGCCACTCCACCCGCACAGCCAGCTAGAGGTGGAGGTCGGACAGGTAGAGGTCGCCCTAGAGGGGGAGGTCAAGCCAGATATTATGCCCTTCCTGCTAGGACAAATGTTGTTGCATCCGATTCTGTTATCATAGGTATTATTCCGGTCTGTCATAGAGATGCATCAGTCTTATTTGATCCAGGCTCCACTTATTCTTATGTGTCATCTTATTTTGCCCCGTATTTGGGCATACCACGTGATTCCTTGAGTTCTTCTGTTTATGTATCTACACCCGTGGGTGAATCTATTATTGTGGATCGTGTGTATCGGTCGTGTTTAATTATTATCAGTGGTTTTGAGACCAGAGCCGATTTATTATTGCTCAGTATGGTGGATTTCGATATTATTTTGGGCATGGACTGGTTGTCGCCCTATCACGCTATTCTTGATTGTTACGCCAAGACGGTGACGTTGGCTATGCCAGGTCTACCGCGGCTAGAGTGGAGAGGTACCTCAGATAATGTTCCTAGCAGGGTTGTTTCATTTCTTAAAGCTCAATGGATGGTTGAGAAGGGGTGTGATGTGTATCTGGCCTATGTGAGAGATGTTAGTATTGATACTCCTAATGTGGAGTCAGTTCCTGTAGTAATGGATTTTCCTGATGTATTTCTAGCGGATCTTCCGGGTATGCCGCCCGACAGGGATGTTGACTTTGGCATTGATTTGTTACCAGGCACTCAGCCCATTTCTATTCCACCATATCGTATGGCCCCAGCAGAGTTGAAAGAATTAAAAGAACAGTTACAGGAGTTGCTTGATAAGGGTTTCATTCGGCCCAGTGTATCACCTTGGGGTGCTCCTGTCTTATTTGTAAAGAAGAAGGATGGTTCTATGCGGATGTGTATTGATTATCGCCAGTTGAACAAGGCTACAGTGAAGAACAGGTATCCATTGCCACGTATTGATGACTTATTTGATCAGCTTCAGGGTGCCAGGGTATTCTCTAAAATTGACTTGCGTTCAGGCTATCATCAGTTGAAGATTCGGGAGCCAGATATTCCGAAGACTGCTTTCAGGACTCGGTACGGTCATTACGAGTTCCTTGTGATGTCTTTTGGGCTGACCAATGCCCCAGCAGCATTTATGCACTTAATGAATAGTGTATTTCAACCCTATCTTGATTCCTTCGTCATTGTATTTATTGACGACATTCTGGTGTACTCCCGAAGTCAGGAAGATCATGAACAACACCTAAGGACTGTGCTTCAGATTTTGAGAGAAAAGAAGTTATATGCAAAATTTTCAAAGTGTGAATTCTAGCTTGATTCAGTGGGATTTTTAGGTCATATAGTTTCATGCGAGGGGATCAAGGTAGATCCAAAGAAGATTGAAGCAGTGCAGAGTTGGTCCAGACCGTTCTCAGTTACGGAAATCCGGAGTTTCCTTGGTTTGGCTGGGTATTATCGCCGATTTGTAAAGGGTTTCTCTTCTATTGCTGCATCTATGACCAAATTGACCCAGAAGGGTGCTCCGTTCAGGTGGACCGAGGAATGTGAGGAAAGCTTCCAAAAGCTCAAGACAGCTTTGACTACAGCCCCAGTATTGGTATTACCTACAGGTACATGATCTTATACTGTGTATTGTGACGCGTCGCATATTGGTCTCGGCGTAGTGTTGATGCAAGACGGTAGGGTGATTGCTTACGCGTCCAGACAGTTAAAGGTGCATGAAAATAATTATCCTGTACATGACCTGGAGTTAGCAGCTATTGTTCATGCCTTAAAAATTTGGCGGCATTATTTATACGGTGTCCATTGTGAAATCTACACCGATCACCGGAGTTTACAACATCTATTTAAATAGAAAGATCTTAATTTGCGACAGTGGAGATGGTTGGAGTTGCTTAAGGATTATGATATCACCATTCTCTATCATCCGGGGAAGGCCAATGTGGTGGCCGATGCCTTGAGTCGTAAGGCGGAGAGTTTGGGCAGCTTAGCATATTTACCGGTAGCAAAGAGGCCTTTAGCCATGGATGTTCAGGCCTTGGCCAACCAGTTTGTTAGATTGGATGTTTCCGAGCCGAGTCAGATTTTGGCTTGCGTGGTTTCCCAGTCTTCACTTTATGATCGTATCAGGGAACGTCAGTATGATGACCCACATCTACTTGTCCTTAAGGATGCAGTTCAGCACGGTGATGCCAAGGAAGTCACTATTGGAGAAGACGATGTACTACGGATGCAGGGCAGGCTATGTGTACCTAATGTGGATGGTTTGCGCGAGTTGATTCTCCAGGAGGCTCACAGTTTGCGGCACTCGATTTATCCAGGTGCTGCGAAGATGTATCAGGACTTGAGACAGCACTATTGGTGGAGGCGGATGAAGAAGGACATAGTGGGGTATGTATCTCGGTGTTTAAATTGTCAACAGGTAAAATATGAGCATCAATGACCGGGTGGATTACTTCAGAAGTTAGAGATTCCAGAATGGAAATGGGAGCGGATCACTATGGATTTCGTTGTTGGGCTCCCACGGACTAAGCGAAAGTTGGACGCAGTTTGGGTGATTGTGGATAGGCTGACCAAATCAGCTCATTTTATTCCTGTGATTACTACTTACTCCTCAGAGTAGCTGGCTCAAGTATATATTCGCGAGATTGTCAGACTTCACGGTGTACCAGTATCTATCATCTTTGACCGGGGTACACAGTTTACCTCACAGTTTTGGAGGGCAGTTCAACGTGAGTTGGGTACTCGGGTAGAGATGAGTACAACATTTCACCCTCAGACGGACGGGCAGTCCGAACACACTATTCAGATACTGGAGGATATGCTCCGTGCGTGTGTGATAGATTTTGGGGGTGCTTGGGATCAGTTCTTACCACTTGCGGAGTTTGCTTACAACAACAGTTACCAGTCAAGCATCCAGATGGCTCCGTATGAGGCCTTGTATGGTAGGCGGTGCCGGTCTCCAGTGGGTTGGTTCGAACCAGGCGAGGCTAGACTTTTGGGTACAGACTTGGTTCAGGATGCCTTGGAAAAGGTTAAGTTGATTCAGGATCGACTTCGTACAGCCCAATCTAGACAGAAGAGTTATGCGGATCGGAAGGTTCGTGATGTTGCATTCATGGTTGGTGAGCGGGTATTGCTACGGGTTTCGCCTATGAAGGGTGTGATGAGGTTCGGGAAGAAGGGCAAGTTGAGCCCTAGGTATATTGGGCCTTTTGAGATTCTTGAGAGAGTTGGAGAGGTTGCTTACAGACTTGCAATACCACCTAGTCTTTCTGCGGTTCATCCGGTATTCCATGTTTCTATGCTTCGGAAATATCACGGCGATCCGTCTCATGTGTTAGACTTCAGTTCGGTTCAGTTGGACAAGGATCTATCCTATGTTGAGGAACCAGTGGCTATTTTAGATAGGCAGGTTCGAAAGCTGAGGTCAAAAAACATTGCTTCCGTAAAGGTTCAATGGAGGGGTCATCCAGTCGAGGAGGCGACTTGGGAGGTCGAGAATGATTTACGCAGCTGTTATCCACACTTATTCACCAGCTCAGGTACTTTTTCTAACTCCGTTCGAGGACGAACGTTTGTTTTAAAGGTGGAGAATGTGATGACCCAAAATGTCATCTTTAAATTTAATGATTAATTCTGTGTTCTAAGACCTCGAAAAGCACTATTTATCATTACTCGACTTGCGTGTGCAGTCCGGAAAAAAAAATCCGAAAAGTTTTTAGGTGAAAATGAATTAAAATGTGAATTAGAGCTTTAAAACTCAACTGAGTTGACTTTGGTCAACATTTTGAGCAAACGGACTCGGATCAGTGTTTTGATAATTTTTGTAGGTCCGTATCGTGATTTGGGACTTAGGCGTATGCCCGAAATCAAATTTCGAGGTCCCTAGCCCGAGATATGGAATTCTGATGAAAAATTAAAAGTTTAAGTTCAAATAGTGACTGGATGTCAAATTATGTGCAAACGACCCCGGAATAGAATTTTGAAGATTATAACAGCTCCGTATGGTAATTTTGGACTTAGGAGCGTGATCGGAATTTTATTTGGAAGTCCGTAGTAGAATTAGGCTTGAAATGCCGAAAGTTGAATTTTTGGGAAGTTTGACCGAGAGGTTGACTTTTTGATATCGGGGTCGAAATCCGATTCTGAAAATTTTTATATCTTAGTTATGTCATTTATGAATTGTGTGCAAAATTTGAAGTCATTCCGAATTGATTTGATGTGTTTCGACACAAGATATAGAATTTGAAAGTTCAAAGTTTATTGATTTTGATTTGAGGTACGATTCATCGTTTTGATGTTGTTTGATGTAGTTTGAAGCCTCGACTAAGTTCGTATGGTATTTTGGGACATGTTGGAATAATTGGTTAAGGTCCCGAGGGTCTCGGGTGGATTTCAGAAGGTAAACGGAATGGATTTCGGACAAAGTGATGGAAATTTGTGTTTTTCTGTTGCAGAAATTCTGTGCAAGGAGCCAAGTTTGGAAGCTTATATCTCGCAATGCATAAGGAATCAGAAAATTTGCAAAACATGAAAGTTGTAGTAGTTGGATTATAGGTTCCATAAAGTTAAACTATGCATTATTTGGACATTTGTACAGAAAGTTATGATGGATTGAATGAAGGCTGGTAGAGCGGTTTCGCCAGAAATTCTGATGCATTCAGCCGACTTTGGGAGCTTATATCGCGCAATGCATAAGGAATCGGAATACTTTCAAAACATGAAAGTTGTAGTCGGTGGATTCTAGTTTCCAGAAAGGTAAACCATTTATCATATGGACATTTGTACATAAAGTTATGATCAATTGAAGTAAGACTGGTAGAGCTGTTTCTGGTGGACTTTTAGTGACGAAAAATGGACTTTTAGTGACGGATTGGCAGAAACTTAAGGACCAAAAATGGTTATTTCATTCATTTCATTTTGGATTTTTGGGCGATTTTCACGGGAAAACATTGGGGTAAGTGTTCCTTATCCTATATTGATTATATTTCATGATTCCATACTCATTTACATCATGAATCCGTGAATTTATGGAAGAAAAATCAAGATTTTTGCAAAATCTTCCAAAAACGAAAATTTAAGATTTGGAGGTCGAGTTGTTATCGGATTTTGGTAAAATTGGTATGGGTGGACTCGTAATTGAATGGGTTGTCGGATTTTATAAGTTTCGCCGGATTCCGAGATGTGGGCCCCACGGGCAAATTTTGAGCTAATTTCGGATTTTAATGAAAATATAATATTTTCTTATGAAAGTGATTAATATAATTTTTGTTGACTGTATCGAATTAATTATGACTAGATACGAATCGATCGGAGTCGGAAATTTGAGGAAAAAGCATAATACTTGGTTAAATTGGAGCAAGTCGAGGTAAGTGACTTGTCTAACCTTGTGTGGGGGAAATTTTCCCTAGGATTGGTATTGATGTGATTATTGAAATGTGTTGAAAGTCGTGTGCACGAGGTGATGAGTGTGTACACGGGTTAAATTGCGAAAGATTATATTTTTAAATTGTGTAGATCACTGTTGCGCATTTATTAAATTATTTTATCTTGTTATATTCTTCATCATTGATGTGAGATATATACTTCAAATTTGTTTGATCTTTTCTTGCTAATTATTTTACCTGTTTAGTTGAAACTTGGTTTCTTTTATTCTGTGCATTATTTGAAGGTTGATTTTCTTTAAATTAAATATTATTAATATGAAGTATTTGACATTTTTAAACTTGATATTGAAGCAACGTAGTAAAGATTTTGAAATATTATTTTCCTAAATTATTTACTCCTGAATATTTTTATACTCATTGTGAGGGAGCCGTGAGCTCTTTATTGTGGAAAACTATTATTGATGATTTATTTTGGCATGAGCCGTGAGCTCTTTATTATGGAAAAATATTATTGTTGAATTATTTTGGCAAGTTAAATTATTTGAGTGTTGAACAAATATTGTTGTTGAATTATTTTGGCAAGTTAAATTATTTGAGCACATGAGGTGCAAATTGTGATATATTGTGATATTGATACGCATGCGGTGGTATAAGGTCTGGGTGTTGAAACGCATGCGGTGAGATAAGGGTGGCTTGATACGCGTGGCTAGTAGGGGAACTACTAGAATTCATGCGGTGTGATAAGGGTGGCTAAAACGCGGGATGCTATTTCGGGAAAAAATATTTTCTTTAAATAAATTGTGAAGGCTCCCGCGGTGATATAAGGAAATGAGATATTGTGAATTTATTTATGATTTGGGACTACGAGGCGGTACCTCGGGAGTGCCCTTGTTGATATTGATTTATGGTCGTAGTTGCCTTTGATTATTATTGTGATTTTCATAAAGTTGAAGGAAATTCTATTTTGATTTCCACGAGATATTATTTGCAATTATTTGGTGTCATTAAATGTGACATACTATTTGATTCATTTTCAATGTCATTTTATTTTACTACATTGATAAACATTTTACCATGCCATTATTATATTCCAGTAGGGCCTCACCTGACCTCGTCACTACTCTACCGAGGTTAGGCTTGGCACTTACTGGGTACCGCTGTGGTGTACTCATACTACGCTTCTGCACATCTTTTTGTGCAGATCCAGGTACATTTTACCAGCCTAGACGTCAGTGAGTTACTTGCGCACGGAGACTTCGAGGTATATCTGCCAGCGTCCGCAGACTCCGTAGTCCCCTTCTATCATTTTATGTTGCTTCCTTATATTTTATTTAGACCTTGACATATAGAGACATTGAGAATAAATTTTTAGAAGCTTGTGACTTATTTCTACCGGGTTTTGGGAGTTGAAATTGTTTGAATTGTAGTTTATTTATTTCAGATATTTATTATTATTCCACATTGATAGGCTTACCTAGTCTTAGAGACTAGGTGCCATCACGACATCCTACGGAGGAAATTTGGGGTCGTGACAGACCCGACCGGTCATTTCGAGAGTTGTGGCCCCGTTCCCCAATTTATTTCTCCATTTGTACGTTATAGCTGTTATATGACTTATCGCGTTAGTTGGTTCGGATCCGGAGAGATTTCGGAATGAATTCAGACACTTAGTCTCATAATGAAAAATATAAGTTGGAAAAGTTGACTGGATGTTGACTTATATGTAAACGACCTCGGATTTAAATTTTGATGGTTCCGTTAGCTCCGTTAGGTGATTTTGGACTTAGAAGCGTGTCCGGATTATGATTTGGAGTCTGTAGTTAAATTAGGCTTGAAATGGCGAAAGTTGAATTTTTGGGAAGTTTGACTGGGAGTGGACTTTTTGATATCTGGATCGGATTCCGATTTCGAAAGTTGGAGTAGGTCCGTGGTATCATGTGTGACTTTTGTGCAAAATTTGAGGTCAATCAGACGTGATTTGATAGGTTTCGGCGTCTTTTGTAGAATTTGGAAATTTTAAAGCTCATTAGGCTTGAATTGAGGTGTGATTCGTGTTTTTGATATGTTTTGAGGTGATTTAAAGGCTCGACTAAGTTCGTATGATATTTTAAGACTGTAGATATGTTTTGTTGAGGTCCCGGGAGGCCTCAGGTTAATTTCGGGTGGTTAACGGATAAAGGTTTGAAGTTGAAGAGTTGCTGAAGTTTGAGGACTGCTGGTGTAATCGTACTTGCGGATTAGGAACCACAGATGCGAGCTCGCAGAAGCGAGAAAGGGACCACAGAAGCGGACAGGAATGCTTTGGGCAGAGGCCGCAGATGCGGATGTTTGGGCGCAGAAGCGGGAGGATGGGCGCAAGTGCCGCCTGGTGCGCATGTGCGATTGAAATTTTCGCACCTGCGATGGTGCATATGCGGTCTAGGGCTTGCAGAAGCAGAGGCAGCTGGGTTAAGTGACTTCCGTAGATGCAAAGTTTTCACCGCAAAAGCGGGACCGCAGGTACGGTTTGACTGGGCAGAACATATAAACATAAGGGCTCACGATTTTCTTCATTTTCCAACATTTTGAGCTTGGAGTTTGGAGGAATTTGAGAGGATTTTCAATGGTATTCTTGAGGTAAGTTCCTTGTGTTCTTTTTCTTCAGTAGTTATGTTTTCCCACTGATTTTCCACCTAGATGGTGTATTTTTGAGGTGTAATTTGGGTGTTTAAGACTAGGGATTTAGAGAGTGAAATTTGGGGATTTGAATGACCATTTGGTGTCGGATTTTGGAAAATTTGGTATGGTTAGACTTGTGAGTGAATGGGCGTTCAGATTTTTTAACTTTTATCGGATTTCGAGGCGTGGACCCGGGGCCGGGATTGGGCCAATTTCGGATTTTGGCTATAATTTCATATTTTTCTTGTGGAATTGATTTCTTTAGCCTATATTGATTGTATTGTACTGCTTGTGGCTAGATTTGGGACGTTTGGAGACCGATTTGAGAGGCAATGGCATTTTGTAATAGAGTTTTTCCCGGATTGAGGTAAGTAACACTTTCAAACTTGGTTTTGAGGGTTCGAAACCCCGAATTATGTGTTGTGTGATTGGTATTGAGGTGACGCACATGCCCAGTGACGGGAGTGCGGGCGTGCACTGTGAGAATTGTGATATGGTTGACTCCATGGCACTGTATAGTGGTTCTATCTTGTTGATATCTGTGTTTTCATCATGTGATAAAGTAATTGAGCTGTCGATCATGCTAGATATCATATTTAGGCTTTATGCCGGTATTGTTGGGACCCAAAGCGGTCGTTTCTTGCTGTCATCTTACTAATTTCATTGATATTTCGTACTTAGTCATATTCATTTATTTCATATCATATCTCAGTCTCAGTTGTTAGTTATTGATACATCATATCATTGTTTTGGGCTAGTTTTCATGATATTGTGAGCTCGTGAGTGACACTGGAGAGATTGATGACTGAGTGAGGCCGAGAGCCCAATTCTGAGTGAAAGATATGGGATCGGGTTGTATGCCGCAACGATTATACTGATTTATGATAGCTCTTGGGATAAAGGAGCCCCTCCGGAGTCTGCACACATCCCTAGTGAGCGCGGTTGATTATATTGAGGGATGGATTTTCCCCGGACATGGATCTTGTCTAAAACATTATATACCTGGAGATGGATCTTCTCCACAGGCTGGATTGGCCCTACTCGGTACTGGGTGACTGATTGCCAGTGATGTATATATATTCCGGAATGGATCTTTCCTAGGCCGTATGGGCCATATACATTACTAAGTGATTGAGCATTTGAGAGTGTGAGCACATGAGGCTGTCAGCATGGTGCTCCACATACATCATGTGTATTGGCATTGTAGAAGTAGAGGAGTTATATTCTTCATATCATTCAGATTTGATCCATTATACTATTTTGAGATATCTATCGAACTTGAAAGCATGTCTATGTTTCTGCACTATTATTTTCTGTATTGAACTGTGTCGGTTGAGTTTGTCACTACTTTCAGCCCACAGTTTGGATTTTTTACTTATTGAGTTGGTTGTACTCATGTTACACCCTGCACCTCGTGTGCAGATCTAGGTGCTTCCGGTTATGGCGACTGCTGAGTGAGGAGTCGAGATCTTGGAGACTATCGAGATAGCTGCATGGCGTTCGCAGGCCTTGACTCTCCTTCATTATCTTTATTGCATTTCAGTTCTTATTCCTTAGACATTGTAGTAGGCTATATCTTGGTATATATGCTCATGTACTCGGTGACACCTCGATTTTTGGGAGAGATTTGTATTGCGTTGTGATTTTATTTCGATTTTTAAATGGGTTTCTTAAATATTAACTGCTTCCGTTTTATTTTCAAAATTTCTACTTGGTTGAACTGGTTGAGTAGTTGGCTTACCTTGTTCCGCGATAGGCGCCATCACGACGATTGGTTTTTGGGTCGTGACACGAATAATTTCCACTGTTTCCATGTGTAAAATAAAAAAAATATTTAAATTATTTTTAATACATCCCACAAATTCGGTGGAAAACTTAAGAGAATTAAATTATTATATTATTTTACTTTTCCGCCGACGTTCGTGGAAAAAAACACTATATGACCCCACCAAGTTCCCGTGAAGCCCTTAGTGGGAAACTCCCTTGGAATTACCCACGAATGTCCTGGAAAACTATTTTCCCACTAGCTATATTCCTACTGAGCGTCTCCCCTGGGAATGTCATGGGAGTATTGAAATTTCACACAGATTTTCCATCGATTTTTCAGTGGGAAAAGTCTGTATTTCTAGTAGTGTTTAGAATGCAACCAAACCTGTAAGCCGCGAACAAAAATGAGCGGTTTGTTTTTCAAGAAATATATAAACGAGTATTTTTCAATCCAAGAGCTTATTTTTTATTTATTTATATGAAAACAATCACATTTAACATATATCAATCAATAATGAAAGTCTAAATTCAGAATATCTATCTTCCTTTAGAATAATTTTTTTTCCAAGGATTATTGAATGTTGGAGTATTTTTCAACGTGTTTCTTGGAATATGGATAAGGCGGTGGAGAAGACAAGAAAGTTATTCTGTTATGCCCAATTTATTTACAGCGACTGCATTTGGTAGACTTCAGTCATACTAATTCAGTCGCATGGATATACCTCTTCTTTTGTCTTCTTCCTTGTAGAATCTCTACATCGGGAGGTTTTGTGATTTGAGATTCTACTTTTTATGGTAGATCCCATGAATATTGATCTCCCACAGTATTGACATGCTCTCCATATGTTTTGAACCATATTTCCCTTGAATATTATTTTGAGCAGTAATCAGATTTCTTCAAATTTCTCTTATGGATAGCAACAGTTGCTTGTGGACTGGGCAATTCATCAAGTTGGAATTCCATGATAGGCACCATCACGACAATTGGTTTTTGGGTTGTGACAAGTTGGTATCAGAGCCTAGGTTATATAGGTCTCACGAGTCA